>NW_024082420.1:151009-199044 GCF_003009895.1 Hyaena hyaena
GCACGTATAGGAGGATTAGGAGGAACTTGACGGAGGAACAAGGGGGAGAAGAAGGGCGGAAATGGTGGGGGAAAGGGAGAGAGGCAAACCATGAGAGACTCTTGAATGCTGACAAAAACTGAGGACTGATGCATGTGGGGGGAGGGGGGATGAGCATGGAGGAGGACACTTGTGGGGATGAGCACTGAATGTTATGTGGAAACTAATTTGACAATAAACTATTTGTAAAAAAAAAAATATGTGTCAGTTGAGATGAGCATATAGACTTTCTCCTTTACTATGTTTATGTAGTTAATAATAGTTAATAATATATTTTCCAACATTGAACTAATGTTGCCTTCCAAAAACAGAGACTTATAACAATCTTTTGGACACCATTTTATTCAATTTGTTAATAATATTTTTAGAGACATTATATATTTAATTGCTATTAGTATTAAGTTTACATTAGAATTACAAAATAATAGGCATTCTTTTCATTCTTTAAAAATGTTTATATACTCTTTAAAATATTTATTTCTTGACTAATTGTTAGAATTCTCTAATAAAACCTTGTGCTTTGTGTTTTCTTTATAGGGAAAAACCCTTCTATTTTAATTTATTTGTTATAGACTAGATTTTATGTTTCATTCTCTATCAGGTTTATTACTTTTTTAAAATTTGTAATTTGGTCATTTCACATATTGCATAATGTTGTTTGCAACATCTTCATATTATTTCTGCAACAATTATACCATTATGTTTTCTTTTCCATTGCTAATATTGTTTGTTAGTCTCCTTTCTTTGCCTTCAACTATTTGCTTGAACTTTGTAAATGTTATTAGTCTTTTTACAAAATCAAATTTTACCTACTGGTTCTACCCATTGTATTTCAATAGTATTTATTAATTTTTGCTCTTAAGGTTAACATTTTCTTATGTCTATTTCATTTAGTTTTATTCTAACATTTTTATTTGAGTACCAAATTGATCTTTTCATCTTTCCTTTTTAATTAAATATATATTTTATTTTGTACAGTGTGCCACTTAAGCTTCAAGAGAGAACTTTCACTCTACAGTATTTTAATTACTATTAAATCGTATTATTTCTTCTAAGGGGTTCTTACAAGAATGGCTTTATTTTTCTCTAACTTCAATACATAGTTATTCTCTCATAATCTCTTTATATTGATTACCAACCTAATTACATTTGATTAAGAATGTGCTCTTTAGGATATTGATTCTTGATAATATAACAAGGCTTGCATTATTGCCTTGCAGCTGATCAATTTTTGTGAATGTGCTATGTTTGTTTGAAAATAATATACTTTCTACATTTGCTCAGTGCCATGTTCCATCAATATTCATTATAACAAGATCTTTTTTAGTTTAAATGTCCTATATCTTTATTAATTTTTAACAGGTCGTTAATATCCTTGACTCAGATTTATCCTTTTTTCCACACATTTATAGAGTGTTAGATATCTGTGATGCTATTATTAAGTGCATCCATGTTTATAGTTAATCATACTGATGACGTTAATTCTTAATTGTACTCCTTAAAGTATGACTTGTTTGATATAAACATAAATGTACCACAAAAATTTTAAACATTTATTTAGTTTTACATTTTTTTAAGTTTTAAATTCTGAATGTTTTTTATGGCAAATTTTAGGACCTAAACTTACCCCCTTGCAAAAAACATATAACTCTATATCTTTTTATTTAATTAAGTTAAACAATAATTTTTTACCTGGGTAATACATTCATTTTACACAATCGACTTTGAATATATTAGGATCCATATCCACAATCTCTTTATTTTATTTGTTGTCTGTTTTAGTTCTCTACTCATTTGGTTTTTGACATTTCTTTTGTTGCTTAGCACATATGTGTGTTTGGGTGTGTATATGTGTGTGTGGTGTTGTGTCTTGTCATATTTTGGATTGATTTCACTTATGTATTAATCTAATTCTATTTTCTTCTACTATTTTGGATATTACATACTCCATTTTTATCTTGTCCTTGCTAATATCATGTTAAAATGTTAGTTATTTCAAATAGTCCCTCCTGACTTACTTTTTTTACTTTAGTTCTACAATAATTTATAAATCCAAGTATTAGATATAATGTTATTGTTTCATATACACACAAAAACAGGTTTGATTTGCCAACATGGTTACATTTTTTCAACATTGATTCTTGCACTTGAGACCTTTTTTGTAGGGTTATTTTTTTTCTATATGAAGTTCATTCTTCAGAAGTTTCCTTAGTGAATGTCTACTGTTCATAAATTTCTCAGCTCTTTGTTTGTGTGAAAACGTGTTCAATTTGACCTAATATATGATAGACAATCTCACATGGTATAGAATTCTTGAATGATAGTTATGTATTCAAATATTTTGAAGCTATAGTTCTGTTACTTTTATATATACTTTTCTATTGAGAAAATATACAATGAAGAAAAATCATTTGTCTGCCTTTTTGCCATTCTAGGCATCTTTTTTTACTTGTAGATTCAAGCTATCATGTCTTACCTGGTTTCCAGTGACAAAATTCTAACCGATCTCACTTTCACTCTCACTGCCCACTTTTTCTCCCATACATACATTATCCATTATTACATAGTAGCTGAATTGATTCCTTTAAAGTATAAGATAAGTCACTCCCCTGCTTAGAGCCCTCCATAGACCTATCCTTTTTATGCTGAGTGAAAGCAAAATTATGACAAAGATCGGGCCCCACCTGGCCTGGTCCCATTAACTCTCTGACCCTATCTTTCTTTTTTCTCTCTTTTGCTAACTTTGCTTCAGACACTCTGGCCTTCCTGCTGTTCCTTTACCAAGCTAGGTACACTCCAAACTTAGTCTTTTTACTCATTTTACTTCTTCATGGAAAAAAATTTTTTTCCCAGATATTCATTGCTTAACTCCTTCATTGCATTTGAAATTTTCCTCAAATGTTCAGAAATTACTGTCAGATTACTGTCTTGACAACCTGATTTGAAATTCCAGGCCTTTCTCTTAACACTCCTAGGGGACTCTGCCTTAATATTATAATGCTAATAATAGCCTTATAAAAATATAGTGCACTCATTTATTGTGCATCTTATTTATTTTCTACTCTCCTTTTATACAAGGTAAGCTCCACTAAGGGAAATTTTATCCATTTGATAATGTTGCCTGTGTCTTTTTTTTTTTTTTTAATGTTTTATTTATTTCTGAGAGAGAGAGAGAGAGAGAGAGAGAGACAGCATGAGCAGGGGAGGATCAGAGAGAGAGGGAGACACAGAATCCGAAGCAGGCTCCAGGTTCTGAGCTAGCTGTCCGCACAGAGCCCAATACGGGGCTCGAACCCATGAACGTGAGATCATGACCTGCGCCGAAGTCCGATGCTGAACCAGCCCATTTGCCCTGCCTGTGTCTTAAGCAATGCCTGGCATGAAGTATATGGTCATTAATTTTTTAAATAAATTTACGAATGTCAGGCTACAATTTTCATTGCTTTTATTTTTTTCCTCACAATTAGGACCACTCAAGGTGTTTTTGCTACAATAGTGAATTTTGAATCACAGTTAAATAATCCATGTCAACAAATTCTTCCCATATACATATATATCCCCTCACCCTTCCAGTCCAACACCATGAGCATACATTCTTCAGGCTGAGTATTAGCCAGGCCCTATAATTCCTTTAGTTGTAAGGTATATCTTTCTGAAGCTGGGATTGGATTTCTCTGTTTGGGCTTCCATTAAAACTGCTCTGGCTGTGGGGCGCCTGGGTGGCTTAGTCTGTTAAGCGTCCAACTTTCGCTTAGGTCATGATCTCCCGGTTCGTGGGTTCGAGCTCCACGTCGGGCTCTGTGCTGACTGCCAGCTCAGAGCCTGGAGCCTGTTTCAGTCTATGACTCCCTCTCTCTCTGACCCTCCCCTGCTCACGCTGTCTCTCTCTCTCTCTCCTAGGAATAAATAAAAAACATTAAAAAAAAAAAACTGCTCTGGCTGTGAACATATAGAAAATAGTGTTGGTGGGGGTTGGGAGTTGGGGGGAGGGAGTAAACAGCTTGAAATAGCTCAGCTTTATATTTTTCTTCTTAAGGTGCTAAGGTGTCTGTTTTCTTCTACAAAGGCAAAGGGGACCATTTCTACCAGCTTGGAGCATTCAGATGGATTTGGGGATTCAAAGGCTTTTGATCATCATCATGCTGTGTTCCAGCAACCTGCAGGGCCCATATGAAGGCTCTGACTTAGACATAGGAGGATATTTTGACAGAAAATTTTCTCTCATTTGCAGTTCTGTCACCCTCATTATTAGTTTCTAAACATGATTTTTGGCAAAGTCAGACTCGCAGCTGCAGGAGATGAGCATCTCCTTTAATACTGTCGTTGAAGTTCTCTGGCATTCAGAACACTCTGTAACTGGGCAACTAACTGTCTTTGGCTCGTCTTTTTCATTTTCACAGTGTTTTAACATGGTCCAAAGGCATAATCCAAAAAACAAAAAAGAATTAAGAAGGAAGGGGACTGGGAAGAAGACAGGGAAGGAGAGAGATCAAAAATAAGAAAGTGCTATCCTGAACTGGCCGTACCTTCTTAACAAGTGTGGCTGATTACTCCCTTTCAAGAGACTTCTTTGGATAGGCATAGAATAGCTTTCTTTCTGTTAGAACAGACCCATAGGAAGGGGAAAGATTTTACCTGCTAGTTCTTACTCATCTATTGTTTTTGCAGTGGACACACCCTAAGGTGGACACTTCATTATATAAGTCTCTTGGAAAGCAAGTGAAATCTGTTATTTGCTTCTAACTAGAGTGATGGGATTGTCATTCCCTTGAGTAGGCTATGCTATATGGCAAAGGTGATGGGAAGTCACCCTTATAATTATATTTCATTATATAAGACTCCATCTTAATAGACTGTAGAAAAATATTATTTTGATGGCCTTAAGAAGCAAACAGCAATCTGGGGTGCCTGGGGGGCTCAATTGGTTAAGCATCCGACTTCAGTTCAGGTCATGATCTCACGGCTTGTGAGTTTGAGCCCTGCCTCAGACTTTGTGCTGACAGCTCAGAGCCTGGCGCCTGCTTCAGATTCTGTGTCTCCCTCTTCTCTTTGTCCCTTCCCCATTCGTGCTCTGTCTCTCTCTCTCTCTCTCTCTCTCTCTCAAAAAATGAATAAACATTAAAAGAAGAGAAACGTTAAAAAAAAAGAGAAGCAAATAGCAATCTGTTAATTACTTAGGAAAGGGGCCTCATGGTAGGAAAATGAGGATCGCACCCAGAACCCGAGAGTGCTCTGTAGCTCACAACCAGTGAGAAATGAGGCCCCTCACTGAATCGGCTGAAAATAGTCTTTCCCAGCCAAATGTCCAGATGATAGTACAAACCAAACAACACCTTGATTACCACCGTGTTAGAGTCTGAACAGAGGACTCAACTAAACTGGTCAGACTCCTAACACATTAAAACTGAAAAATATGTTTGTCTTGATTTAAACTACTAAGTGTGTGGTAATTTGTTACTTAGCAATAAAAGAACTAAGTAATATAATATCCAATTGAGAAAAATCCCACTCTCATGGTCCTTAACTTCCCTACATTTCTAGGTTTTGTCATCTTGCCTCTCCAGGAAGACATTAGGAATTTAGACCATTGGCATCCCATCCATTATGTCCAATCGAGGAAGTGTAGGGTTCAGAAATCTCTGTATGTCATTACTACGTGCAGGGCTCCATGATCTGCATCTGTGGTATATGCAGAGGAACTCAGGTTACCATTTTATTGCTTTACAATAAACTATAATTTTTTTATCCTCAGTCACCTCCCCAGTTTCTAAATGTCTAAATGATGATAGAAAAGATTATGAGAAAGACAAATAATTTATTCATTAATCAACATAGTCCTTTAACTGGATCTTGTTCAATGCTATGTACAATGATAAATGGTGGCCAAGAACACTCATGGTACCTGCCTTCATGGAAGTTTTAAGGCTGGTGAGCAAGGTAATGAGAAATCAAATTACTTAACAAAAGAATTACAATTATAGCAAAACCTTGGTTTATGAGCATAATCTGTTCTGAAGTCATGCTTGTAATCCAAGACACTTGTATATCAAAGCTAATTTCAAGAAAAGTTGGCTCAGTTCTGATCATGTGACTTTCAGCATCATGTACTACTCATATTGCATCACTTGTTTATCAAGTTAAAAGTTATTAGAAATGTTTGCTAATGTCTTGCAAAACACAAAACAAGTTACTTGCAATCCAAGGTTTTACTGTATAACTTTTCTAGGTGTTACAAGGGGAACATAATTGTGGTCTCAGCATAAAGATACTTAGTATGCAATAGTAACAATAACTATGATTTAGTTTTAGCTATGTTTCAAACACCATTCAAAGCATTTTAGATGCATTAGCTTTTTTAACCTCAGAATAGCCATATTATGAGGAAAAAGCCTGTCTCTCTATTCACTCCCTCTAATCCTGTGTTTTACTTCTACTTATTTACATCTGTTTTTAACCCCCAAGTAATCATTACCTTACAGGTTCCAAGTAATGATTATCGCTATTGATTTTTGTCAACAAATTTGCTCTCCCCCTTTTTTCTCACTATCACTAATTGTATTCCACTCCTGGTTTTTTTTTCCCATAAAAAATATCCTTAAATATGTTCTTCAAATGCCAACTATGGTTATTAAGTACTGTAGAACTTTATTTTTCCCTTATCCTAGAATGATATTTTAGTACTGTATGTATTCAATTCTAGATTGGGTCTCAAAATCTTTGCTC
Source organism: Hyaena hyaena (assembly GCF_003009895.1). Taxonomy (NCBI): domain Eukaryota; kingdom Metazoa; phylum Chordata; class Mammalia; order Carnivora; family Hyaenidae; genus Hyaena; species Hyaena hyaena. The sequence continues at coordinate 157,772 of NW_024082420.1, forward strand.
CAGTCCCATGTGGGCAGTAAAACCCAAGCCACTAAGTTGGATCCAGTAACTCCCTGGGGTAGTTGGAAAATCATTAGCTCAAGAGTCATAGTTATGGTTTTCAGCTCTTTATTTTCTTCTGAAATATGGGAATTTTCTCATCTTTTGCAAACTCCAGGTATATATTTCAACAGACATTTTTGTAATATTGTATCTACATTACATATTTTTTGAGTATTATAGCAAAGCCTAGTCTTTCACGTCCACACACAACACGAGTCTCAAAGATGTGATTTCTGCAGAGCTAAATCCTGCCTAAATAGTTAGAACCATGTCACTGAGATTATGCTTTCATATAAAACGATATTGAAAGATATACATATTAACATCTTAATAAATCTTTTCAAAGTTTTCTCTCCTGAGATATTAAAATTAGGAATTAGCATGACAATTTCAGAATGATTATAATTGTACCTGAGATCCTGCCCCCAAATCCTACACTCACCCCTAATTTTAACAAGAATGCATTTTATAAAGTTAATTCATGTATCAAGACCCACAAAATGAAGGCCGTCCCAGGGGCCTGGCCCATGTCACAAAGCTGAACCCTAAGTCAGCCTGCACTTAGAAAAACACCTCCCTGTCAAGGAAACCTAACATCAGTCATAATCTCCACGTAAGGTTTTCTGTTTTATCTTACCTTAGAATACAGGATAGGCCATAGCCTTCATAAGGAAATCTCCATCTCCTAGCCACTCATGCGCCATCCATGCTCTGTTCTCATGTTGCCTCTTCCAATGCTCTGTAAAATCCATTCCTGCCCAAAATCCCTCAGGAAAAGTGTCCCACACCTCAGGAGGCATCATACTCTGCCAAATTATGGAATGTTTTCCCTTGAATAAAGGACACCAAGCCTGTTACTAAATTGTATTGCTTTTGTCATTTGACACACCCAATTTACTTTAAGAACTTAGAGGAAGCATCACAAGTCAAACATATTTTTAAATTTTTAATATTATCAGATATCTTACTATTTGCCACGTTTAGTGGTTGAGAGATATTACTCTCAACATTTAAATGTAGCCTTAGTTTGCATTTCTTTGATTATATCCCTTTATGAAGGTATTAGTCATGTTTTAGTAAAATGGCTGTTTCTGAGTTTTGCCCTTTATTTTATTGATTTGTTTATATTTTCATTGATGTGTGGAATTTCTTCATATACCTTATATATTAATCAATGTGTACTGTCTTGCAAAACTTTTTTTTTTTTACATTGACCCAGCACATATATCTGATGGATAAAAGCAGAAAGTCAATTGTTCTGTGAATAGAGTGCAATGGGTTCTTAACCTTCCCTTTGGCAAAAGGAACAGACTCTTTTCTGCTTTTAATCAAATGCTCCTTCTATCTTCTGACCAGTACAATTTCTTTCACACACAGTCTGCTAATTGTTATCAAATGGTAAATGGAATCAGTGCATTCTTCAAATGTGTTGCCCACTTTTAGAACATTTTCAGAGTTTATGAGAAAAATTTTTCACAGACTTTTTCCCATACATCCAATTCTCCCCTCCCCCCACCTTAACTGAGATATAATTGGATATAACATTGTATAAGTTTAAGGCGTAGAGTGGGTGATTTGACATATATATATATATTGTGAAATGGTTACTACAATAAGGTTAGTTAACACATCCATCACCTCATGTAGTTATCGTTTTTGTTTTCATAGTTAAAACTTTTAAGATCTAATCTCTTAGCACCTTTCAAGTGTACAATACAGGCATTGGTAACTATTGTCACCACGCTGTACATGAAATTCCCAAGACTTATTCATCTTGTAACTAGAAATCCATACCCTTTGAGAAATAAATTATTGGATTTGTTTACCAAACACTGCAGTTTGCTGAAAGTGATAAAGTAACTGAAGATTTACTTTACTTCCTCTTTGAATATTAAGCTATTTTGAATTTCTAAATAAATACATTTATAAGAATATATGCGCTCTTTGTGATTTATAATATCTGGGGTTCTGCAAAATTATTTTATAAGGTAAGTCATAAAATGGAAGCATCTGATAGCAATAATGAGTTCTACAATGTAAACATTACTTTTTCACAACTAAGTAAAGTTTGGCATAAGATTTAGTTGTAAAATTGATATAATTTAAAATTTTCTTAATGTGTTTTAAAATTTATTTTGAGAGAGAGACAGAGCACGAATGGGGGAGGGACAGAGAGACAGAGAGAAAAACACAGAACCTGAAGCAGGCTCCAGGCTCCAAGCTGTCAGTGCAGAGCTCAACGTGGGGTGCAAACCCATGAACCATGAGATCATGACCTGAGCTTAAGTTGGCTGCCCAATCGACTGAGCCACCCAGGTGCCCCTAAAATTTGCTATAATTGTGGATACTGAGTTGTATTGCTTTAAGTAAAGAGTGTTACCATACATGGTAACTAATTTGTGTCAAATTCTAATTCCTCACTGAAAGAGGTAACTCATGTTAGCAGAAATCAGATGACTAAACGCTAAGCTAAATTATGCCTATCCTTTGACCTTACATCCCTAGTTTCATTATGATAACATGGGGATCTACAGAATTTTCTCTAATTTTATTTAAGAAATTTCTCTAGAAGATCATTCATACTTGAAGACACAGTCCACTCATTTATTTGCCTTTGTTTATATAAATAATAGGTCATAATTATTTAATTTTCTCCAAGAATATAATTTTATAGACATTGAAAACAAAATTTAAAAAATCTCAAACTATTTATTAATTATACCTTTTAATGAGTAAAATTAATCTCCTCCCAAACCAATTTTAAAGTTTTTTTTATATATTGGTCAGGAACAAATATAAATACTCTCAGATGTTACTAATAACTTGTAGATTCACATCTTCAACTCTTCATGTAATTATCAAGGATCTAAGGTCTTTACAAACAAACAAACAAAACCAAACACAACTCCTTCTTTCCTTAAAATTTCCCAGTGTCTTCTAGTTTCTATCTTCCTCTTACATTCAGCTCATGGAAAACATGGGGGTGGAGGAAAACAGAGAAGAAGCCAGAGAATCACCGTATATCAAATATTTATTGTGCAGTAGCTCTGAACTAATGGATTTCATACAATAGCTTTTATTAAAAATGTAATATAAATTATTATATTTTATAGACATAACTATCGCTATTTGTAAGACTAAACAACTTGCAAAAGGATGAGTGTATTTGATGCTGAGAACCATTTATTTTTCTACTAAGTTATCCTAGGATTTTCATGGCCTTCATTACACTGTTTTCAAATATTCCTATTTTTTTCTGCTACTGAATCAACTAAAGCACAGATAGATTAACATAGTGGAGAATGTTAATAATTTGGGGAAGATTGTGACATATGTCTGGTGAAAATATTGAAAAAACATGCAGGGATATGGTTTGCATTTCCTTCGATAAAAGCAGTTCCCCTACATAAGCAGAGTAAATGGTAACAGCACTGGAAAACAAAGATTGAATAGCAATCTCATGATTAATCAATAGTGATCGGCAGTGGCAACAATGTGGTATCGGGTCACATGGATGAACACAGAGAGGGATTTGGCAGTTAGATCAGGGGTCTTATGAGAAAATTCTTTGCATGTGTGCATGCAAGAGATTGTGATGTGCTTTACTTCAAATTGTAATACCATTTTGATTATGTTCAGTACAGATATGAAATACATAATCCCAAGAGATGATTTAGTATCACTATTCTTGACTTCTTTCTTGAAATATATAGAGTAAACTTAGGAAACAGAGAATTCATGATCTGTGTGTCCCACACAAGTCATATTTGCTCATGTAGATGACCTTGGAGCATTTGTTCCAAACATCATTTCAAAAACAATTGATTTTTTTAAATATTTTTATTTATTTCTAGGAGAGAGAGAGAGAGAGACAGCGTGAGCAGGGGAGGGTCAGAGAGAGAGGGAGACACAGACTCTGAAATAGGCTCCAGGCTCTGAGCTGGCAGTCAGCACAGAGCCCGACGTGGGGCTCGAACCCACGAACCGCGAGATCACGACCTAAGCGAAAGTCGGTCGCTTAACCGACTAAGCCACCCAAGCGCCCCCCAAAAAATTGATTTTTTTAACTCAGTGTTTATTATGGTGTTTGGGAAATATATGTGCTTTAATTTTATGTCAATCAAGACATCAATTATCTCAAATATCCTGACTGGAAATAAAATTATAGGAATTCCCTAAATAACTGGATATAAATGGTATCTATTATATAATCACCTAATACACAGAGCAGAGAAATAATGTCATTAGTTGCTATATTTCATGTTCAGAATGTTGAACCAATGCAATTTAATTACCATACAGAGCACAACCTTTGAACTTAAATTGTTGCAGTTCAGCTTTTATTGCTTATTTATGGCATAAAACAAACATTTCTGGGTTCATAAGCAAGAAAACATCTTAATAATTATAATTATTTCAAATCTTTTCAATAACATTCTATAAAAACATTTCAGTAAAACAATCTTGAAATTTATTCTTTAAAAATATGCATATCTGAAGAACTTGTGATTGCAATAATATTCTTAATATCAGTGCTGAAATAACCAAAGCTTAGAGACCAAGTTTTGAACTTGGAAATGATCTTCCAAAATTCTATTACTTTGTTAAGTATTTTTTTTTTAAATAAGATGTTATAGGGGAGTGTGTGTGGCTCAGTTGGTTAAGCATCCGACTTTGGCTCAGGTCATGATCACAGTTTTTGGGTTCACCTCGGGCTTTGTGCAGACAGCTAGCTCAGAGCCTGGAGCCTGCTTCAGATTCTGTATGTCCCACTCTCTCTAACCCTCTCCTGCTCACGCTATCTCTTTCAGAAATAAATAAAACATTAAAAATTAAAAAAAATATATTATAAACCATTTAGAAGGTACATAATTCATGAACTAAATAGCTATTATTTTATTATTTTTTTAATTTTGATTTGAATAGTCTAGCATGGCATAGAGTTGATACTGGTATCTCATTTCAACCCTAAAGTGAATGAAAATATGGTATCGCTCACCCACTTTCACAGGTGAAACAACTGACCCTTAACAGATGTCAAGTGTTTCCAAGGTCAAATAGCTAATTTAACAGCTAATCTGGAAATCATACATGGCAGATTGCTGTCACTATGCAGGTTCTTAATCAGGCCACTTTATTGGCCTCTTGAAAACATTGCATTATATTGAGATAATATCCTGAAATTATTTGTTTGTTAATGACAATAAGCATTGTGTTATAGAAAAAAAAAAAGAACATTAGACCTAGAAAGATAGCAGATAGGCTGGAATTCTAGATCAGCCAGTTACTAAGTGTGAAAAACAGGCTAAACCACATTCTCTGAATTTATTTTTCAGAGAAAACATGAGAAAATAAGTTTGCAGGTAAATTTGTTCTCCCCTGTTCCCCTACCTCCCAAGATTGTCTCAGAATGGAAATATCAGTGTACTTCTCATTATGCCATAGAAACATCAGTAAGTCTAATTAACAATGCCAATTATTTTTTTAATTAACTAAGCTTCTGTATCACTAGACAATGTAGATGAACAATGACTTTCCTGCCAAACCTATTTTTTTCCTGCTGAATAGAACATTTTAATTCACATATCTTCCTTAACAGTGTTATAAAATAACCAGATACATTGTATTTTCAAAACCCACTGGATAGCCAATGCCCTGACTTTTTCAGCCTCTAAAAGCCTTTGTCATCATTGTTTGTTACTTCTTTCCGAAAACTGGTTCTCTTTTGGGCTTCTTCCTTGTTTGCCACCAGCTTCACTCACAGTTTCTGATAAGTCATTGGAGTATAAGCCTGGCAGTCAGCTTTGATTCCTGAGGCTCCTTTGTTTTAGAGATCTTGGTGGATTTCAGTACCTGACCGCGTCAGCCACTCGTCTTTTTTCTCCTCTGTGCTTTAATCTCCTGCTCTTGTGTTTTAATTTCAGCAATAAAGAGTGAGTCTCGAAACTCTAGGCCTTTGACCCAAATAAAACAAGAACTCCTGGCCTGTGGGATCTCCCTCTTTCTCCACCACAACCTGTGGTGGTCCCAGGTGAGCTGTGTAGTTTCCAGGTCTTGGTAGATATTAATGTTGATCTTTTCAAAGTTTTCTGGTGGTTGTTGCTGAAAAGCATCTTACCATCATAAGAACCACAAAGGTCTGTCCTAAATAACATTGGTTTGGAAAGGGGAGATGTCTGGAGGGAGCTTCCTGGGGCCCAGGTGAGTGCCCCTAGGTATTTCTAGCTGAGAGCATTACTCTTAGTAGGCTGAGACCAGCACAGAACAGTCTCATATGCTGGGTATGCTTTCTTTTAACCTCTAAATATTAGAGAGTGAACTCCTTCTCTACTCATGCTCTTTCTGAAGCTAGGAACTATAAAGGAAGTTATTTATATCTACTATTGAGATGTATGGGTTTATCCTGATTTAATCTTTAAGCCCTGAATTCCTATCTCCAGCTGCTAACTCTACATATCCACTTGGATGTTTATACGAACATGTCCAGTGTCCTCAAAGGAGAAGGTATGTTTCCTTATTCACTCCAAACATGTCTTAATTCCAATTTCAGCCTCAGTTTAGAGTACATATTATCTATACATTTAATGAAGACATAAACTTCAAAGGTATTCTATAGTCCATTTACATTCTGACCCTTATTACCCAATAATCTCAGTCTATGAGCCTGTATCTTATTATGTCAGCAATTTCCATGCCATTACTCCACTCCAACCCACGGGGTACTTTCCTCTACTTAATTCAGAAGACTCTCAATTAATCTACCTCTTTCACTACTCTGTCCCAGTAGTCAATTTCCACACAGCTTATAAAATAATATTTTAGGGGCATCTGGGTGGCTCAGTTGGTTGAGTATCTGACTCTTGATTTCAGCCCAGGTCATAATCCCAGTGTCATGAGATTGAGCCCTGCATCAGGCTCCATGTTGAGTATGGAGACCATTTAAGATTCGCTCTCTTTCTTGGCCCCTCTCCCTAACTTGTGCTCCCTCTTTCTCTCTCTCTCTAAAATAAATAAATAAATACATAAATAAGCAATAAAAATGATATTTTAAAACTAAATCATTTTAAACTATTTTTCTACAAAAAATAATTAAAAGACTAACTAAAATATTAAAAAAAATAACAGTGCAACACCGTATTTCAATATCTTCCCTTAAATAATATCCAGAGTTGTTACTGTGGCATGCAGGACTCTGAACAGTCTAAGGATCCCGTCTATCTCACCAACCCCACCACTTATTAAAAGAGAACCAACAACTTTCTGCTCTGGTCATAATGGCCATGTTATTATTTTTTTTTTCTGTTATTTAAACACAGTGACCTTATTCCCTATTCCATTTCAAGTCATTTGTACTTGCTGTTCAAGATTTATTCAAAGCAGTGACGTTGGGTATGTTAGTGGGTGATTCCTTCTTACCAGTGTGGTCTCATCTCAACTCAGTCGGGTGTTCCTATATATTTGCTTGACTCGGTACATACTTCTTCCTTCCTTCCTTCCTTCCTTCCTTCCTTCCTTCCTTCCTTCCTTCCCTCTCTCCCTCCCTCCTTTCTTCCTTCCTTCCCTTTTTCCTCCATCTCTTCCCTTTATCCACTCATCTTTCTGTTTTGATCTGGCTAAATTTTGAAATTGCTTAGTGATTTTTGATATTCCTCTGTCCTGGTTGGAGGCAGAGCCTGTTTCCTCACAGGAAAAACCTAGGTATTTATTTCCTCAGTTTCCCTTGGAGTCTGCATGTATCTGATTTCAGCTAACTAGATTTTATTCACTTTGAATCAAAAGATACAGTGACTCTCAGGACAATATGAAATGCATTTTGGAAGCACAGCAGAAGCAGCAACAACATCAGGTTTTTGGAATCCACAGTATCAGCAGAGCCAGTGAGAACATTCTGGCAACAGCTCAGCAGCCGTGTCATTAGGACACTTGTTAAGTATCTTCACTCTGGTTGCAGTTCTGGCTGCATTACATCCTCTTCTTTATCTTTGCTCTATTTCCTGAGCCCAGTTCACCAAGCTTCTCAGGAATTTTTTGAGTTCCCCAACATCTATACAAATTTTCTAAGTAAGAGGTGGCTCCAATTGCTAACCAGTAGACACCTCCATAGACAGCCTCCATTCCATTACTCAATTTTATGTACTTCAAAAACTTCTTAATATCTAAAATCTTCTTAGTCATTGATTTGTGCATTTGTTTTTTGTGCATTTTCAATTTTTCATTCTACATCTGCCATGGCTACTAAGAAAGCACTCATAAATTTTAAACACAGAGAAGAGGGAAATGCTGTATGATCTTTACTATATAGTCTCCTTTCTTAGTACAACCCTCAGTAAAGAAAATATGTATCTCTTTTGAGGATCCAGTATAGTTTTTAGATTACTAATAAGTAAATCTTACAGTTGGAAGTATTTTTTATTTACTGATTTTATTTGGCAGCACAGAACTAAATTGTGGGCAAAAAACAGTACAAGGTGTTATAGCTTTAATTCAGATGTAACAGTGCTTCCCTAATATACATTTTTTAGTTACAGCTTTTTTCTTAATGTTGTTACTTTCTATTTTCTTGTGTATATTTTGGAAATTATTTCAGTGTTCTTAAGTATGAGAGTGAGGGTTTCACTAACCACTATATTATCTCATGTTTCTATAGTCTTCCATGCCACCCTAATGAAGTGACCTAATGAAATTATAAAAAGAAATCAACAAATATAAAAAGTACATCATAGGTAAATTTTTAACAATGATACATTTATATGAGGTATTTAGCCATATACAATGTCTATATTTGTAGTTTTAGTCATTTTTTGAAAAAAATAATCTTCCGTGTTTTAAGTTCTCTTGCCTGATGCCCTTCTTGTCATTTTCTGATTTATCTGTTGGTTTTTAATATTGACCTTTACTGATGTTACCCTGAATGTATTCATATGATGGTGTTCTGTATCAAAGATGAATTTTGTATTGAACACTTCACAGTTAAATAGCACGTGTCAGCATCCCTTTGTCCTCATCCTTCTGCATAGGGTGACATGATAAAAGCTAGGTCAGTTGTCCTACACCAACAGCTGGACTCCCTTTAAGCAAAGGATAAAGAAAAGTGATTCCTCTCTGTTTTATAAAGCAAGAAGCCTCCAGTTTCCTTTTCTTCCTAATCAAATCTCCCTGGAAACTAATGGGCCTGAATTCTATTTCCAAGCCTTTGGGATACAAGCATTGTCTTCAGGAGACAGGTAGCCCCAGGCTTCTCTAGCTTTTACAACCAAATTGTGTCTCTATATTCTGGACTTTATCCATTGTCATATAAATGCTTAAATAGTATTCTAGTCTTCCAGACCTTTGTCTAGCCAAGCTGTAAGCACTTGGCCCTTTTAGAAAGAAGTAAATTCTTATCTGATCCTTTTGGATCAGAGCAATAACCAGATAATGGTTACAGATCTAATTCCCAAGGTGTGTGAAGGTACTCTTAAGGGAAGTGAAATCAGTCCCTGGCTTATATTTATATAGCACATGTGTTTCCATGTCCCAGAAAGGTAAAGCTTTCAGCAGGAACATTCAAAATCCAAGAAACTTTATTTCTCTATAGTATCTTTCCTACCATTACTGGTCATTAGATCCCTTAAGATTTTCCAAGTGTAGTTACCTTTTAATTTCAGCAATTGTCTTGCATGCTGTTATGAATTAGAAGCAATCAAAGTCATATGATACATGACTTTATTCTAAATAATTTTTTAAATGTTTATTTATTTATTTTGAGAGAGAGAGAAAGGCCAGACAGAGAGGAAGAGAGAGAATCCCAAGCAGGCTCCTTGCTGTTAGCGCAGAGCCAATGTGGGGTTTGAGCTCATGAACTGTGAGATCATGCCCTGAGCCAAAATCAAGAGTCAGGTGCTTAATGACTGAGCCACCCAGGTGCCACAACTGTAAAGAAATTTATAGTACTTTTAAGTGACAAGATAATATAAATTAAATAATAATGTTAGAAATAATTCTAAGTAGAAAATACTATAATAGTATAATAGTTAAATATAAAAATAGAGGCAGCAATATGTCATAAAAGATAATGGATATATCACCATATTTATCACCCAATGTATATTTAAATTTATATGTTCATTTATAAATATTTTCCCTGTCAAAATCATTTTGTGTAGGCATTTGGTATATTTATTTGATAGATTATTTACTTTAAGGGGATTTCTGTTTTATTTCCATCTCTTCCCATATGATTTTTATAAACTAAGAGCTCTAAACTCTGATTCTCAACTTTCTTTAACTTGAAGAAATTGTGTTAGTTTATCCCAAATAATACTTAAGATGTTTTATAACTAAATATAATGTTCAGCATTGTTCTTTTAAGAGTAGAAAGAACAGATTAGTCATTTTTATATGAAAACCTGAACTCCTTTTACAAAATAGCTGAGTGACCATCACTGGAATTCCACTTGGCAGAAATGTTGTAATATTCTTGTATATTTGTTAGGTTTTTAATATTCATCTCTGTTAATTTAAGGTGAATATCAAAAACCCAAAGGATATCCCAGTAAAGGGAATTGAAAAACTAGACGGGGTTTTAATTGTATGATCTCTAACCATACCTCTAGACCTTCGGTTTTATAATCAATTGCTTCTTCCTGTATGTCCGTAATCCTTTACATCCCAAATTAAACAATCACTTGGTATGATGTGATGCTACGGAGGGATATCTTTCTTTAATTCACAGAAGAGGGTTTATAACACCAAAATATTTTATTTTTATTTTTCTTGAGTTTCAAATGCAGTGGCGATGCATTTGAAAATAATTCTCTAATAAGAAGATACCTTCAATACTGCAAAACATTCTCACAAGATTTCTGTAACTTTGCTACCATTGACTTATTTTTATGCTTTTTCCTAGTGTGAGATAGCTTTCAATTATAGGAATTCCTATGTAGTTTTGACCACACAGCTTCTGTTATTGCACTAGTTAGAGAATTTCGTGAATAATCTAAACTTTTTTTTTCTGAAAGTAAGTTCAGAGTAGATTGTCTGAATTATAATTTTCAACACTGAAATGTCTCATTTGTTATATGAACACTCTTATTTCACAGGTGCTTTTGTCCTTAAAATATGAAGATTACAATATATGCAGCATGGTGTGAAAAAGCATGAACTATACTGGTAGCTGACTTTAAGTCAAACCTATTATTTACATATGTGATTTGGGCAATATATCTAACATCTCAAATTCTCATCATTTAAAGAGACATAATATCTACTTCATAAAAGTGAATCATGATATAGTAAGATTGTGCATATAAAACATTTCACTTAGTTTCTAGCACTTATTAACATTTAATACATGAATATACTTCAAATTATCTGAAATGAAACTGTGTATTCACTAACAGTTCTCCCTTTCACTCTTTGCAAATTCAAATGTGTTCATGATCCAACTCAATTAGGTAAGTTAATAAATACTTTAAAAAAATAAATCCTACACTGATTTTTAAAACTGAAGAAACAGTTATAGCATTAAAATTTTCGGACAATTAAGGAAGATTATGTGAGTCTAAAGGAAAGAGTGAAGTCGAGATGTAAAGTTGGAGGGTAGACCTTCCCTCTTTGCCTTGGAAAGAACAAGTCAACCATTGTTTAGGTAAACATAGCAAAGAGGAAAATAAAGCCAATTAGCATAGAACTTTAGTAAGGGGGATGCAAGTAGAAGGAGACTTATATAAGGTAGAGCTGACTCAGAGAGTTACCAGATCACCTGGTGCCCTGCAGAGGAGCAGGGAGCTATTCAGTAACTGAGCTGATAAAGTATAAATGCACCAGCAGCATTGGGCAGGGACTATAGACTTGCCAGGTTATAGGGAATAAATACACAGAATCCCCAGTGAAACCTGAATTTCAGATAAGTAATTTTTTTTCTATTAGTATAATTATACTATGTAAATGATTTGGGGACATATTTGTACTAAAAGAAGATATTTGCTATTTATCTGAAATTTAAATTTAACAGGAGAGCCAAATTTTATCTTGCACCCTACAGGAGAACCACAATATTATTCCCAGAGGAATATGGTATTTTGTGTGCTTGCTTTGGCAGCACATATACTAAAATATTGGAATGATACAGGGAAGATATATATCTTAAGAATATACTTTTTGTATAATATACATACTATGTATAAGATACATACCTTATATTTATTAATCTTGCATTTTACTCTATTTTTTATTTTTAATCTTGATCTTGTTTTGTAATATGAAGGATTTTATATCAATTCTCTCTTCTGTAAGATGCTAATTTGTTTTATACTGATATAGATTGGATTTATTTTCAAAATTTGTATATTGTCACAAAATGTGTTTTTGTGCTTGAATTTATGTATTCTTTTTTTAAAAAAAATGTTTATTTGTTTATTTTGAGAGAGAGAGAGAGAGCAAGCAAGTTGGGGAGGAACAGAGAGACAGAGGGAGACAGGGAATCCTAAGCAAGCTAGGCACAAGCTGTCAGTGCAGAGCCCCATGCAGGGCTCAAACTCATGAACCTTGAGCTCATGACCTGAGCTAAAATCAAGAGTCAGGTGATTAACTGGTGATTAACTGACTGAACCACCCAGGCACCCCTATATATTCTTTTACCTTGGAAAAATAAACTGAGTGTAAACATTTGGTTACTAATTTTACAGGAAGATTTAGAAAGGCTAAAGAAAATGAAATGAAAAATTGTATATTTCTAATAAACTCTGTTAAATATATTTTAAATATTTCTTTATTTTTGAGAGAGAGAGAGAGAACACAAGTGGGAGAAGGGGAGAGAGACAGGAAGACAGATCTGAAGCAGGCTCTATGCTGAGAGCAAAGAGCCTGATGCAGGGCTCAAACCCACAAACAGATCATGACCTGAGCAGAAGTCAGACGCTTAACCAACTGAGCCACCTGGCACTCCAAATTCTCTGTAAACATTATCTACTTTCAACTGTTTGGATTAAAGATCTATAGCTCCTGTAGCTCCTTATGATTTAGAGAAGTTTCAAAGCTAGTTTTTGAAATTAATTATAAATTATTTATATTCTAAATATAATATTAAACACTTTATTTTAGAATAGTGTTTTATATGGAAAACACTATGTATAGACATAAATTAGATTTTCTTTTCTTTTTTCTCTTCATGATACTTGATATTCTATTTCATTTTTGAGACTGTGTTTAGCAAATGAATGTGTCCATATAATCTTTCAGATACTTAAGTTTTTACTATTAATTTTGAACACTGGGCTTATTAATTAGCCTCAATGAATAATATTTGTGCGTCTGTAAAGTAAGAGAGATATATAGATAATTCTAATGTACAATAACCAATGATATGCCTTTTTTCTATCATTCTGAATCCAACATACATTTTGTCTTTAATCTGAATTAGGGGTTGGCAAACTTCTTCTCTAAAGGTAATAACAAATAATAAATATTTTAGGTTTTGTGAGCCACAAGGTCTCTTTAGTAACTACTCCTCTGCTATTTGTAGTAAACAGCAGATATAGACAATATAAAAAATGAATGGGTGCACTGGTATTCTGATACATTTTATTCAATAAACAAGAGAAGACTGTATTTGGGTTGCTGGCTGTAGTGTAATCTAAATATTTCCAAAGATAATTCAGAATAAAGAAATAAAGTATGTTTTCAGTTGGTTCAGGCATTTCATTTTCTTTCCTATCTCTCTCGCTAAACATTTTTTACCATCTTTTGTTTCTTCTCCATTTCAGACACAAACTCTTGACCTGTGTCTGATTCATACCAATCCTTTCATTTGAAACCAGTCTGTTAGAAGAGAGGAAAATAAAGAACTAAACGACCAACACGTGAAACACACCAAATTATATGGTGTCAACTATATATATACTAAAGAGCAAACATGATGTTTTATAGCTTTTCTATAAAGCCAAGCCTTTTACTTATTTACATAGATGATTTCAATTTCCTTTAGATCCAGTATAAGTAAAGCAACAAAAAACAAGCATAAAAAATTAATCTGAATCTCTACTAATGCACTCAGAATTCATCAGGTAATCTCTGCTTTTACTACTTGGATTTATAGTTTTACATAATGGAGTCTGTTGATAACAACTGTCTTAACCTTTCTAAGTCTCATTATTCTTTCTTGTCTAATTGGTTACATACTTTTTTTTTTTTTTTTTAAATGTCTAACTTCCAGGGCGCCTGGGTGGCTTAGTCGGTTAAGCGTCCGACTTTCGCTCAGGTCATGATCTCGCGGTTCGTGGGTTCGAGCCCCGCGTCGGGCTCTTTGCTGACTGCCAGCTCACAGCCTGGAGCCTGTTTCAGCCTGTGACTCCCTCTCTCTCTGACCCTCCCCTTCTCACGCTGTCTCTCTCTCTCCTAGAAATAAATAAAAAGCATTAAAAAATTAAAAAAAAAAAAGTCTAACTTCCTAGAAGACAGTATAGTTTACTTGTCATCAAGAAATGACTGATCAGCAGTCGTGCTCAATACTTTGAGCCAGTAAGACCTCCAACTTTGGCCAATGGAACTTTATGTGTGTTAGGGAGTATATTCAAAGTTCAGGCAGTGTTTAAATAATGATAAAACAGATATATTGAGAGCTTTCTCAAGGCCTTTATGGTTTATTTCTCATATAGTCCTGATAAAGCAAATTTCTGGCTAGGCTTCCACTCAATTTCTTGCCCCAAACAAGACAGGAGCTTTGGGCCAATTAAGTTGCTAACTGGACCCTTCATTTGCCACATAGGTCTCTACTGTTATTGATGCTTCTGCGCATAGGGTTTTACATGATTGGTTACAAATAAAGGCAGCCAGTGGCAGTGAAGCCACTGGGCTTCATATCTTACTCTACTCTGATACCACAACTATGCTGGGTTGAGGGGGTGTAGAGCAGCTCCACGCAAAAGCAGTAAATACTTCCACTGTTCATAGTCAAAGGTTAATAGTTTTTTGTTTTTTTTTTAATATATAAGCACTTTTCAGTTTTATGTATCCCTTGGTTGATTTCCAGAGTCATGAAGTATTTTGTCCAGCTTTATTGTTGTTTCTTTGGGAGTAGATTTGTTGAGCTACTCACTTTATTAGCTCAGAAATCTTATTCCCAGAGAATAATTCCTAAGTCCTACTTATGTGCCAGCACAGAACTAGTCTACTACCTTATTTACATTATCTTCAAACTTTATAGTAACCCAACAAGATTTGTATTATTATCTTTATTTTTCTAATGAGTACAAAGAAGCTGGGATAATTTAAGTAATTTGCCAAACAAATAAAAAAACAAAAATATAAAGCATATAGAATGAGTTAAATTCAAATTCATATTGTATCAAGTATATGTGAATTCATACATAAGAAATGAATTCATATATTTCTTTTTTAATTTGGAAACTTTATTTTTCTTAAATAGTTTATTGTCAAGTTGGTTTCCATATAACACCCAGTGCTCATCCCAACAAATGCCCTCCCCAATGCCCATCACCCACCTTCCCCACTCCCCCACCCCCATCAGCCCTCAGTTTGTTCTCAAATTCACATATTTCTTAAATGTTACTTATGAGAAATAGATTAAACCATACCTGTAAATTACTTAACATAGCATGGAGTACATATTAATGTTTTTGATAATTGAATATAACTATTTTTAGATGCTAAAGTAATTATGAGGTAATTGTTTTCTTTTTTTTTAAGATTTTATTTTTGAGAGAGAGCGAGCACAAGTTGGGGAGGGGTAGAGAGAGAGGATATGAAGCGGGTTGCATGCCAACAGCAATGATCCCAATGTGGGGCTTGAACTAATGAACTGTGAGATTAGGACTGGAGCCAAAGTCAGACATCCTATCTCCTGATCCACCTAGGTGCCCATGAAGTAATTGTTTTCTGATATTTTTATAGTGTGATTCAGATTTTTAAAAATGATCTTTTAAGCAGGTAAATTTCATCAGTTTCTTATCTCCACCCTTCCTGTTTGGCCCAGACACCATACCCAATGATAGTAGTACTTTTAAATGGATGAATGTGTACTAATGGCCATATGGCTTTATATTAAAAATCACTTTTGCCCTGTATGCAAGACTAGTCAGAATGGGTAGCTCAATAAAACATTTACGAATATAACAAAATTAGAGAAAGTAGGACAGCAAGAGTCCATGATCAAGGCAGAAAACTTAAACTTGATGATTAAAAGCTAATACATATTAAAAACAGTATGAAAGAGTCCAGATTTCAGAAAGCTAAATGTCAAAGCTGCACTATGAATATAGTTGCTAAACCATGAGCTCATGTTAATTTTTTTCATTGAATAACTGGTTTGTAAACACAAGAAAATCACAGTCCTAAAGTTGATTTTTTTTCCTTGACTTGCCAGAAATGCCAAAATTATTTTCAACAGGAAGCCCCTGTGTATTAATCTTAGTTATTTAGAAATTAACTAATCAATTCAGGCCTCTTAATATAGGGGGCCTCATAAAATTAGAGCTATTCTTGGGAATTTTTCATGATCTAAATATAGAAGAAAGGAAGTCAGTTCTCTTTTTTTAATGATCTACATCAGTGAAATGTTACATTCACAACACAAATATTCTAATTCTAGAGTATGATATGAATCTGATAATAGAGGATGACAATAGTAGATGTATTATTCCTTTCTTTATATAAAGATTTAAACATAAACTTAAGGATCTTGAATAAAGTCAAATACAATTTTAGACTAGGGAACTTTTACAACCATGAAGTTTCAAAAGAAATTGTTGAATAACTCAAGTGAGTCACAGAGTACGATGCATTTGATTATATTGTTCTTTTAGAAACTCAGAATTTCATTCTAGTTTTTTAAATGGCATATTCAATTTAGTACAATAAACGTTTTACATATGTAATGAATATTTATCTATTTAAGCTTAGCTATTAAAGGCAGGAGTACATTTCTGACTTTCTCTGTATATTCATGTTGTAGGCAAAATAGAATCATTAAAACGCAACAAAGAGATACATAAGTGAGAAAAAAAAAACTAATGCAATTTGATTCACACAGTAAATTGGAGCACATTACTTTCAATAGATAAATCAACAGGTGTTAAGAACAAATAAGCTAAAAATAAAGCACAATAAATTAAACATTTATATACATTCTGAAGTTTACTCAAGAGTAAGGAAAGTAAATCAAACATGCAGAAAAATTAGCATATTTTTATTGGTGGATGTGATATGCTTCATGAAAGATCTATAGAGAAAGTACAAACAAAATTTTACCTGGAAAGTTTACCTGGAAACATTATTAAAAGCTAAGTAGAAAATTTATTGGGCCAAAATAAAATAAAAATATATTGTGTAGATATTTTAATGGATCATCGAAGCTTTTATTGGCAATAACAGTGAAGTATCAGCTTCAAGAAGCTGTATTAAGAAACAGCTTGATTAAAACAAATAGCTGACCTAAGCTAATATATAAAGGTTATTACATAAACATTTTATAATAAATAATTATCTTAATATTAATGGAACAGCTATTATGTATGATTTTATTGCCATGTTTAGTTACTGAGACAATGTTTCTCTCAGCTTGACAAAAGTTTTAGGACGTCTTTCTGCTTCTAGGCCCTTGATCTCTCTCCTGTTTTTAGAGCACTTACTTTAGAAAACTTATCATTGTTATTTCTTTCTTTGCACTTTTGAGATGAAAGGCTTTTATTTTATTTTTAAAAATTCATTTAAAAAAAAAAATTCATTTATTTCCTTTGAGAGGAGGAGAAACAGAGGAGGGGAGGGGCAGAGAGCTAGGGAGAGAAAGAATCCCAAGCAGCCTCCATGCTTTCAGCACAGAGCTGGATGCAGGGCTTGTTGTCACAAACCATGAAATCACAACCTGAGCCAAAAATCAAGAGCTGGACACTTAACCAACTGAGCCACCCAGGCACCACAAACGCAAAGTTTTTAAAAGCCTTTTGCCTACTTTAAAATCCAAGACTGTCTTTCTTAAGGACCCAGATGCTATCCCTTTCATGGACACCCAGAAATAATATTTGCCAGCTATCTGGACATCCCTTAACCTAGTTATGTTGGTATAAAATAATTATCAAAAGTTCAACTTATGTCAATTTAGCAATCCTTAAACCAATTTAATTTCCTAATAAAGATAATAGTGAGATCACAATTCCACCTAATAGGATACAACTATCTTGTGCCTTTGGTGGTTGACTTCCACCATTTGGTCTCTGCCACGGAAGATCCAAATACTGCCATTGCATTTAGGTTTTCCAACTGAGTGACTGCAGGTCCCACTCTAAGGTTTAGTCCACAGAGAAGAGCAATCATAGATCTCTCAGGATGCTGAGGCTCATCTAATGAATTTATTTCTCAAAATATTGCTGAAAAGTATGTCTTCTGGATCCTTCCAGTGTGGATGAGTAGATTTTAAATGACGAAGCCACTCTAATACACCTACATCCCTAACCCTTGAATGCCTTTCTCTCCATTCAACAAGGAAGGTTGGGCATTTTCAGTTCTCTCATGGTGAGCCAATTTTTGGTCCATGTGTCAACCAATCAACCAACCAATCAAACTGTTAGAGCCCTGTCTAACTCCCTGAGCTACAATACTAAATGAAAATTCTCTGTTTAGTGAGCCCATATCAATAACTTTGATCTGATCCAAACTTTCAAGCCTTTCACTACTATCCATACCCTTAGTATCCATTCTTACACATGTTCCCCAGATTTATGTTTGTATAAATTAGAAAGCTCAAATAGCTCTTTTGAAGCATAGCATTCCTCCTCATGAGTTATATTGTACCTCACTGTTAAGGGCCACCTAGGACTTGAGACAATTTATAAGTTTGCAACAAAAAGCGACAATAAGGGTGGTTCTTGTGGATAATGAACATTGTCTTGCACTTTCAACTAGGGAGGCCATTACCATTTCCTCAGGTTATGCAGAGTTAGTCTCCTCAGATAGAGGTGGAAAGGCCAACACTACTGTGGCTAGAGAAACTGACAGCACTCTATGTGGGGAACCCAGTTTCTCTGGGGACAGGAAGTCCTCTTCTACAGGCAAAGAGGATTCATCAGAATTTAGAGGCTCAATATCGCCAGCTTTATTAGAGTAATGTATACCTTCCCATCCCAACCTACAGGACACGATTCTTTCCCCATCAGTGCCCACACTTCAGCAGAAGGCATACTGCAAGTCTGCAGATCCAATTTGCACTGTCATTAAGCCAGCTGTGGAATGAGATTGACTGGTTTTTAGCAATTTCAGCTCTGACACTACAGGAAATAAAGTGCTCCTTTGGGGGCATACCTAGACATTCTCAGGTCATTTATGGAGCTCTTATTGGGGAATTCAAATTCCTGAGCTCATATTTCTCTTTCACCACATTGTCCAGGAACATTTGGAGGAAACAACCAATGCCATTATCTTCCTTAGTTTTCCAATAATGTGCAAAAGTATCATATAGAGTCACTTATCCCCTTTCTCCTTTTAAGTGATTGATTAAGAGTATTCAACATATGGGGCTCCTGGATGGCTTAGTTGGTTAAGTGTCTTGATTTGGGTTCAGATCATGATCTTGCAGTTTGTGGATTCAAGCTCCAAGTCAGGCTTGGTGCTGAGAGCTCAGAGCCTGGAGCCTGCTTCAGATTCTGTGCCTCCCTCTCTCTCTCTGCCCCTCCCCTGTTTGTGCTCTGTCTCTCTGTCTCTGTCTCTCTCCCAATAAATAAACATTAAAAATTTTTTTGAAAGAGTATTCAATGTAGCTATTTTGTGTATATCTATAAACAGTTAACATCAAGAACTATCAGTTTCTCTTTACTACTAGAAATAAAATCATCAGCTTCTTTAAAATGTAATCAGATTAGAGTGCCAATTCCAGGAATCCCAGAACCCATTCAGAAAATTATTCCTTACAATTGGTCCTAAGAACCACTCTTGGTATTTTGCTGCAATTTTGGGTGCCTTTTTCCAAACTGAAAAAATACTTCCTGTCATGAAGATTTAAGAAAGTTTTTTTTTTCCTTTGTGTAAAGTCCATTAGCAAACAGATGGCTAATAATCCATCCTACCTGAAAACTCTCCTAGTCTTTGTTCCTATGGAGTTGAGTTCACACTGTTTTCACAGTAGTCCATCTATTAAATAATTTTAGAATTAAGGCAATTATCTAGTTAATTAAAATAAAGTTATTTTTTCTTATGATCTAGACAAAGAAAAGTTGCTGAGATGAATTGTTCTAAATTACTTTATTGTTGAACCTTATTTTGCCTGTGAAGATCAAATACTTGGAGGCTTATTTATAATGTAAAATACAAGTGTATTTATAAAACATGAAGATCCAGTAAAAAAAGACTATTCATTTTACTTAGCAAATTAATAATTTTATTCCTTATCAATATAAATTTTAGCTAAACATTAATTTTCTCCAAGTTGCAACTTTATTTTTTATCAGTAATAATAAAATGATCATTTTTTGTGGAATATATTTGTTGTCCTTCCCTGAGATGCTTTTATTGACTTTATTATGAAGTTCTTCCAAATTAATAGAGAAACATGGTCCATATCTTATAATGTCTTTATGTCAAGTAGACTAGTGTTTGGTCTTAATCTGAAGAATTTACTTCCTTCTAGGTAATGGTAAATATTTCTTTGTATACAATACCATGTAAAATTGTAAATACTTTGTATATTATATATAAGTATCAAACCATACTACTTAGCTACAGGGGCAAGCAGTCTGAGGAATATGCCATAAAAAGAAATACATACACACACACACACACACACACACACAGTTGATTAGAAACCCCAACAAAGACAGAAAATGCATTTTGGAAAGTAAAGGAAGAGTAGATGACAAGACAAAGTAAGCAGAAGAGTAAAAAACCAGCAAATCTAAGAAAAATAAAAATTTTTCCATATATATAGTGTGAAAACAGAATTATAAGATGAAACTTGAAGACAATGTAGCGATACAGTCATGGCATTTCTATTTCTGATTTTCCCCAGAGACCAACCTGGATGTATATTTTAATCAGATAGAAAATTAACTTGACTGCTTTAGAATGAGGTATCTGACTCCTATTATGTATGCCTTATCTTATTTAAACAAATCATCAATGTAGGCCACATATCTACTGCTACTAATTCCTTGTCTTAGAAGTGGATGTGTTCAGTTTTAGAAAGTGGACAAAATGTAGTACTAGAAAGAAGTATGTAAATAATGAATGAAGTGAAATGGAACAAATGTATTTTTAATAGCTCTGATGAAATAAATATTAATTTGAAAATATCCCTGCATTATCTTTCAGTTCTGTGAATGCACGTTTCACTAAACATCTTACATGAACAGAAAATTTTCATGTGAAAGTCCTAAT
This sequence comes from Hyaena hyaena, assembly GCF_003009895.1. Classification (NCBI taxonomy): domain Eukaryota; kingdom Metazoa; phylum Chordata; class Mammalia; order Carnivora; family Hyaenidae; genus Hyaena; species Hyaena hyaena. The sequence goes on from NW_024082420.1 coordinate 179,174, forward strand.
ACTATATTTGTATAGCATACACTACTCTGATTCTATTTTTTTAAATATTTTTGAGCTTGTTTGATTTTAACATGGTTAGAGAAGTATTACTACTAGTAGAAATGAGCTAGTTTCTTCTATGTTAATTAGTGAATATATTAATTAATAAATAATTTCTTATTCCACAGTGTATATTTTTCACAGCAATAAAAATAAAAATTCAGTCCTTTGAAGATTCACATTGTCAAATGCAATAATTTTTTCCTGCACAATTAGCAGTGATTAATTAATGTTCCACAGCATTTCATGATTTACAATGCCATATTATCCAGTGATAAACTTTAGTCATTCTAGATGCAGTGTAAATAAATATTCTGAATTTCCCTAAGTGGCTTTCCTTTAATTATGGACATATAAGAAAAATTTCATACAAAAGGTACTGTTATAATTAGATTTGTAATATTTTCTTTACTTTCATGCACTTTTGGATTAATGATGTTGACATTCAGTGGATTATTTTCACAGCGCTATTTTGAAAAGATGATTTGATTTAGATCCACTTCACAACAACCCTTTTTTATCAACTAAAATAAGCTCTGTAATCTCTCTCTTTTCTACTTATGTTAATTTTCATTCCTGCTAGTTCATTTAGAAGAGTAAATGTGAAGAACAGTTATATAGGTTTTCTTTATCACTGCAGGGTTAGTATTATCTAGCTTTGTTATCTTAGCCTATCTAGAACAGTGAGCCCAAGTTATGAATTAATATATTTTACTAGGGTCTTGTTTTTATGCACTATTACTTCAATTACTGGAAAGGAAGTGTATTTTATAGGTTAAAGGTAGAATGTGGAGTAACAGCTAAGCAACAAAAATGGTGTTTACCTCTGTGGGTATGTCATGTTCCTTTTGCGTATATGCATATACTAATAAAGTGAGGAGTTGCTAACCAACCAAAATGAAGTTTCACTTATGAAAAATAAAATAAGTTCTAGAGATCCGTTGTACAACACTGTGTATATAATTCTCAATACTTTATTTAAACTTTTGTTAAGGGGAGAGGAGTTCCTGGGTGGCTCAGTTGTTTAAGTGTCTGACTTTGGCTCAGGTCATGATCTCACAGTTTGTGGGTTCAAGTACTGTGTCACGCTGTGTGTTGACAGCTCAGAGCCTGGAGCCTGCTTCGGATTCTGTGTCTCCCTTTCTCTGCCCATTCCCCATCTCACACTCTTTCTCTCTCTCTCTAAAAAATAAATAAATATTTAAAAATTAAGTTAAAAAAAAAACCCTTTGTTAAGGGGGTAAATCTCATATTGTGTTCTTACCACAATGATACAATAGGAAAGAAGGCACTCAGTAAATATGTATTGGATTAAAAATAACAAACTACTTTGAAAAATAACATTAATAAAAACATTAAAATATGATATATATATTCTCAATGGATATGTATATTATATATTCATAATGGATATATAAAATATATTATATATTCTAAAACATAAGTGGATATGTAAATATCATTTTCTTGAGAAGACGTGGGCTTTCTGAAATGTGATAAAGAAGAGAAACAGTAACACACACACACACACACACACACAGCTATTTTTTTCCTGAGAAAATAGATAACTTGTTAAAAAAGTAAAAAGTAAATCTGTAATTAATCTTCAAACTGCCTAGCCATTGGTAAAAAATTATTTTTCCAACACATCCTGCAAATGATGGAAGATTATTCTAAGCAAGTACTACGTAGCACATTTGCACATTTAATTTATAGGAAAGGGTAATTGCATTGCTCCGTTAGCATGGCCTGCTTGAGTGCTGAATCCAGGGAGCATAAATGATTTTTAAGTACACAGTGAGAGAGTGAATATCCCCCTAGGGTTATTCCTAAGGCTTTTGTGCTCAGTCAAGCAATAAGAGATGTTACACATCTCTACAGTGATTGTTCTCAGCATCCCTGAAGTTTAATCCCTAAAGATCATGAGACACAAACTCAATAATAAATGGATTTCTGATGCTAGCATCTAAACAAAAAAAAAAGAACATTATTGGCTTTCTTCTTCTTAAAACATATAAACCACTTGTAAGCTAAACATATAGTGGTAATGCCTTGGATCACTGACATCTTATTCTTTCCTATCAAATTATAAAGATTCTACTCTATTCAAGAAATGTTTAATTCTAATCACACTCTTTCTTTACAGGAACATAATTCTTTGGCAAAAAATGTGGAAAAATGTAATTTGGGATACTGTATTTTATATAGCTACTACTAAGGTCTAACTAGGTCGCATCTCTACTACTGAGATGATACTTGACTTTATTTAACAGCTTGTATTGGTATTTCTTGCTGGTGATTTTTTTTCTTGCCTACTAGTTTTTCAAATCAATTCTGGCAGGTAATGTACTATTTACAAGCTTTGGTTCTGAAACTTTTGAATTATATGAATCCAATATACATTTATAGAGGTAAGAATGAAAATAATGTTAATTTGCTCCTTTCCTGGACTATGAATATTTTTTTTTGTAATGAGTTCTTAATTTGCCCACAAAGAAATTAAAGGTGTAAATGAACTGATTGATCATGCCATTCTTACTATCATATATTAGATAAAGGATAGCATTAAAAAGTCATAAGTATCACTGCTATTGAAGTTTCTTTCTGGTAATAGTCTTTATCCACAAACATCTTTAGCAAAAAGCAAGGAAACCCATTTATTCTTAGGATAACAAACTTTCGCTTACCAATCATTTTCATATTAACCTTAGTTCCTTCTTTTCTGAATACAAAAACAAAAGAGAGGCATTATATTGATCCCAGAAAACCTGTCTTTCATTAGTGATATTCTAATAAACACATAAAATGTAAATAAAATATTCAAAATATATGGACACTTTTCTTAATTTTAGCCATCATCTAGTGAGTGTTTTGTGCTCTCAGACTGACATCGTAATTTTCATTTCCCTAATGACACTGAGAATTTTTCCATTTGTTTATCTGCCATACATATGTTTTCTCTGATGAAATGTCTGTTCAAATCTTTCATCTGTTTTTATATTGGGTTGTTTTGTCTCATTGTTAAGTCCTAAGAGTTCTTTATGCATCCTAGATACTAAGCCTTTATCCTCATATATGTTTTATAAATATGCCCACACTATCAGTGCAAAGCCTGACCCGTGGCTTGAATTCACAAACCATGAGATCATGACCAGAGCCAAAATCAAGAGTTGGTTTCTTAACCTACTGAGCCATTCAGGCTCCCCAGAAGTTTGAATTTTATACTGCATACTTCGTGTGATGTACTAAGAAATATTTGCCAAATTAATATCATTAAGTTTTTATCTACTTTTTAATTATAAAATTTTACTGTTTTAAGTCGTACATTTTTATATATGATCTATTTAATTAAAAATATATAAAATGTGAGGTAAGGATGAACACATTTGTATATTAAAGGGAGTTATTATATAATATTGAACATGCAATTTAAGCTAGGTAGGAAGGCAGTAAGGGTATGTGGAATGAATATCTCTAATATACTTTTATAATCAATAGATTTTTGGTCCCATTAGAATTTTAAAATGTTTATATTTGTGGTACCATAAGCAGTAAAAAGGAAAGATAGAGGTTATAGTCAGATAGTAGGATACTTGAAGGTGAGATTATCCAGCAGGGACAGCTACTGGTAATGATGTGTCAACAGCAGTTTTTCCTCAACTTACAGATGTGGGCAACATGAATAATGTTAATATTTACACAGCACAGAGGACAAACTGTAAGGGGACTTATATTGTCATATAAACTTGGCTAAATATTTAAAATGTGTCCTATACACCTAGAATAAGAGATGATATGACACATTATTAAAAATTGAATTGGTATAAGCTTCCAAAAATTATTTTCAAAAATTTAATTAGAATCTGAAACAGTATCTATGAGCATTTCTCCATATCAAGTTTTTACCTGTAATATTCCTTTTTAAGAATGTAATCATGATCATTTGGAATTTCTGATAATTTTCATTTATAAGAATATTATTTCCATGATGAACAAAATGTAAATGATTTTATTACCATTCCACCCAAATGTGGGGCATAACCTATAATGCCACTCCACTGGCAAACATGGACAGCAAGCTAGCCTGACCACAGAGCACAGATTCTATCCCCATTTGACTGCTAGAACATTTGAGAGTCCCACCTAAACAGGAATATGGGCCAGCAACCTTGCCCAAAAACGGAGCCCTGCCTATAGCCTCACTCAATGGCAGGGCGTAGCCTGCAGCCCCATTGATCACGCAGCACAGCCTGAGTGTCAACTCAACCAGCGGTAGTTGTGAAATTCTTAGTGGCCCCACCTGAGTGTGGTGACCAGCCTGCAGCTCCAGCTAACTAGGGACATGGCAAGAGACCCCCTACTCCCAGTCCTCAGCTACGGGCAGAAGCCCTACACAAATAGAAATGCTTACCACCTGTAGGCCCCACCTGCTGGCCCCACCTGCCTTCAGATGCTCCAGAGACCCTGGCAGGGAGGACTGTTGAAGGTCTTTCCCTGCCCAGGTGAACTGATAAAGCTAGAAGAGGAAAATGTCCCCTTAATGCACAGACTCATAGGAAGGACACAAAAATCATGAAGAATCAGGCAACATGACACCATCAAAGGAAACTAAAAAAGCTCCAATAGCTTTCTGTAAAATAATAAAAAAAAATCTATGAACCAACTGGCAAATAATTAGGAATAATCCTTTTTAAAATCATCAGTGAACTACAAGGTAGGCAACTAAAAAAAAAAAAAAATAGAAAAACTATACATGAACCAAATAAACAGTTCAACAAAAAAACAGAAACCTTAAGAAATAAAACAGAAACTCTAGACTAAAGAGTACAAGGGCTGAACTGGGAAAAAAAAAAAAAAAAACCAGAAAAACACAAACTTTGTAGAAACCTTGCAGGGCACAGGAAGTAGGATGGTGTGTTCAAAATGCTGGGCTGGGCGGGGGTTGGGGGGGGTGGGTGTGAGGAGAAACAACCACCAAAACTGCCAGCCAACAGTAATATGCCTGGTGAAGTTGTCCTTCAGAAACAAAGGTCTGATAAAGGCATTTCAAGTAAAACACTGTTGAAATAGTTCACCATTAGATTTTCCTGATGAGAAATACTAAAGGGAGTCCTTTATACTCAAATGAAAGAACGTTAATTGACATTTAAAATCATATGAATGTGTAAAATTAACTGGTAAAGGTAAATGTACAGAAAAATCAGATTCTGTAATGTAATGGTGGTATGTAATCACTTTTAACTCCAGTTTAAAAGTTAGAAACAAATGTATTAAAAATAGCTATAGCTCCAATATTTGGATACTTGAAATATCAAAATTATTTAGAGAAATAATGTGTTTGTTTATTACATAGTTATTCCTTCAAACTTCTCCATTGGAATTCGTAATAAAATTTCCTGTGCATGTTTTAACTGTTGGAAAAATACTAATTCAGCCCTTTGGTTCTTGGTTCAGACACATGCTCCTCACCTTGTTTCTCTTCACTTCTTTCACAAGAAAGAAATATAGCATATGGCAAATTTCATTGGATCAATCATTAATCTTCCCATTTTTGTCTTTTCTGATGGCTTGGAATGATTATGAGGTTAATTTTCGGCCATCGAAGAATGTGACTAGCAGCAATTAATGCTTAATATAGGGTTTGTCCTTAAAATAATTGGCTTCTTGGGGAGCCTGGGTGGCTCAGTTGGTTAAACGTCTAATGCCTAATCTCAGCTCAAGTCATGTTCTCATGGTTGTGGGATGGAGCCCACATAGACTCTGTGCTGACTATGGAGCCTACTTAAGTTTCTCTCTTTAATCCTCTGCCCCTCTCCCCGACTTGTGCTCTCTGTCTCTTTAAAATAATAAAAATAAGGGGTGCCTGGGTGGCTCAGTCTGACTTCAGCTTGAGTCATGATCTCATGATTTGTGAGTTCAAGCTCTGCATTGGACTCTGTGCTGACAGCTTGGAGCCTGAAGCCTGCTTCTGTGTCTCCCTCTCTCTCTGCGCTTCCCCTCCCATGCTCACACTCTGTCTCTCTCTGTCTCTCTCAAAATCTAAACATTAAAGAAAAAAATTAAAAATAATAATAAGTGGCTTCTCATTTCTCTGGTCACTTGTATTTTTCACTCTTGGCTGGGGAATGACAGGAGAGAAAGTAGCTGTTCTGGGCTTACAGAAAGAAGCCAGGTGTTGAGAGTGCCCAAGCTCCAAAGCCATTGTCCTTGTACTTACTATGGATCATACAAATTTCATTTATCAATATATTTTCTATTTCTCACAATAAAAATAATAAAGAAAGCTTCTATACAGTTTAGTCAGCAGTATTTCACTGGAATTTGATGTATTAGTCAAAACCAAATCATTCAAATATATATTAAAAGGAATCAAGAGCTCGGTTCTGCATTTGAAGGTGTCACTGTAAAAGGCAGGCAACTTTTGGAGATTTTTACCCATCATTGGTTATTATTCTCAATCAGAGGCCTTAATCAGAGGTTTATTTTTACTAAATACAATGAATTTGTGCTGTTTACAGATTATATACATATATATATAATTTTAGTTTTCTTAAAAATGACATGTTTACTTAATTATTTATTCTTTATTAGTTTTTATGTTATCACAGGGACTATAAAATCAAAATCATTAAGAAACGTTTTAATCAAAATGAATAAAACACTTGATAACAATGAATGAATTCAATTTACCATTTACTCAAATAAATTTCATTAAGCTAAACCTACCACATTATTAAAAAAAAGAAGAAACAACAGAGTAGCAAGTTTCTAATTCCCAAAGCATTAACAAATGCATACATTTTATTTCAATCAACTGAATCATGGCAGCGCAACATAATCAGACATTTCAAAATCATTGTGCCATGTTCAACTGTATGCATTATTGATTAGGGAGTTATGTTCTTGTTTTATCAAGCAGTGATTTGGTTTATTCTGGAAGAGGGACATATTATTCAATTAGATCATCTAGGTTCAAAGTTTGTTCAACACAGATAAAAATGGAGGGAGTAGGGGTTATACGTTTCAGTACATCTACAAGTAAGAATACAATATGCAAAGAATATTTGGCCATTTGTCATTAAATGATTCTTCAAGTTACTTGATATATTTGTTATGGGTAAACAAACTCTGTATTAGGGATTGCATGAAAGCTAGTATTTTTCCTGAACAGTCATTTTGGTCCAAGGTATGGCTTCTAATGATCAATATGAAATCACGTTAAGATCAATGTGCTTTTTTATTCTATATCAATAGCAGATGCTGACTTGTAATAAGATGAATATACATTGTAGGATGCAGACTGTTTTACCCATTTGTGATTTAACAAAAGTTTCACTTAAGGTAGTCAAAGGGAATGAAATATATTAAAATGGACCTTTTTTTTTTTTGCCAATTTTCACCAAACATCATATCTAAATTTATACTGAGAAATATAACAAGGGCCCCTGCACAGTGTAATGTTAGTGAAATTATCCTTTGAATTTTTAAATATTCTTTTACTTTCTAAAGGAAATATATAATCTAATTTTACAATGAATGTATCTTTGTCTTGAAAATTATTTCTTGTTACCACATTCACATAGTAATGGATAGCTCTCTAAACAGACTTCTTAAAACAATCACTTTTCATTTGGGGGCACCTTTGCCCCACAAAATAATTACTGGAAATAAATCAATGTATGCCCTTACATGCAAAATGGGAATTTAATCACAGTATTCTGATCATAATAAAAGAACTGCTAATATAATAAATTTGTTGAGAACTCAGTTATCAGTTGGCTTAGTTTTTCGATGAGCACACAAAATCTTAAGAAGTTGCTTTGCTTTTGTCTACAATCACCTCACTAATGAACAGGCAAGCTAAAGCTAGAATCTATCTCATTGAATCATGTTGTGCAAACCATAACCTGAGAAAAATTCCATCACTCCTGCTTAAGTTCTCCAACTAAGATATGAATAAATATCACAGAAAAATATTTTACTTAAACACAATGGGAAAATTCATTGTTTTCTAATGTGTTGATTCTGGAACCTGATTCCAGTTGATCAATAGTTAGCTTTCCAACATGTATCAACTAAATTTTAAAGAAAATTCTATTGATATGTCTCTTCTATAAAAATAGCTTAAAGTAATCAGTTTTGTTATCAATAAGTAATCAAAGCATTTTTCTGAAAACCTGAAAGGCGATATTATTTTAATGTTTATTTATTTTTGAGAAAGAGAGAGAGCAGAAGAGAGGCAGAGAGAGACAGGGGATGCAAAGCAGGCTTTGCACATGGGGGATCAAACTCATGAACCAAGAGATCATGACCTGAACCGAAGTCAGATGTTCAACCAACTGAGCTATCCAGGCATCCCTCAAAGATAGTATATTTTTGAATCCTACTAGACCTCAAAATATCACACATTAATAAAATGGAGAGTATAAATTTTATGTAAAATTTTAGGTGTAAAAACTCAACCACTTAAAAAATTAACCACTTAAAATTTTCCAACAAAACATAATTGTAATAGGGGCAACTGGGTGGCTCAGTCAGTTAAAGCAGTCCACTCGATATCGGCGCAGGTCGTGAAGATCTCAGGGTTCCCATGTTCAAGTCGGCATTGTGCTCTGTGCTCACTGAGCAGAGTCTGCTTTGGATCCTCTGTCTTCCTCTTTCTGCCCCTCTCTTGCTCGCTCTCTCTCTCTCTCTCTCCCAAAATTAACATTAAAAACATTCTTAAAGACATAACTGAAATAATACATTATTTCAAAACAGTAAGTATAAAGTCAATGTTTTAATATATAAACAAGAAGCCTCATAATTTAAATACGCACAGATGTTTATTTGAGATGTAGTATATGCAACACATCATGAACAAGCTCAAAGAAGAAAACATAGATCAATACCTACCACTTTTCAAATATTTGAGGGTACTAACAATTGTTAAGATGCACCATTATTTTTTATAGTACTTAGAAAAATCCTTCAGTTAAAATATGCAAAGAACTCTGCCCAACTAGTGAATAGTTACTGTTTCTCATTGTTATGAAAAAAAATTTAGATTAATTAATTTATTTTGAGAGAGACAGAAACAGCAGGAGTGGAGGAGGGAGAGAGAGAGAGAGGGAGGGAGAGAATCCCAAGTAGGCTCCCCACTGTCAGTGCAGAGCCTGATGTGGATGTGGACTTGAACCCACAAACGGTGAGATCATGACCTGAGCCAAAACCAAGAGTCAGACACTGAGCCACACGGGTGCTCCTCATTGTTATGAATTTTTAAATATTTATACCATGGGTTTTCTAATTCATCCTGCTTCATTTGCATTGCTTAACACATGATATGCAGTGCATTTACTTCAGCCACAAAACATAAACCAGCTTCATCTATGTCTGAGTGTTCTTTCTTAGTTACTACAAAGCTGCTCATGATTGCTTTTCAAAAAAGAAAAAAATGCGGTGAGGTACATTAACAGAGCTGAGATCGCTATTTTAGATATTTCTCCCTAAGCATCCTTCAGGATATACTTTTTAACTCACGAAGTTTGTCAGTTAAGTGAACCCTGCCTATGACTGAGTAGCATACAAACACCACAATGAGAACAACTATAAAAGCTAAGTGAAATACGAACATGCTGACATTTGAAAGCCTTAGAAAGCAATCCAAGACAGCTGGCATTTAAGGGTCAAGTAGCACAAAGGAAATGTAGTGTGGTGAGCCCAATATGTGCTGCTGCTTTTTCCATGAGATACTTGCTGGTTCTTAATTCATATTCAGCTTGGAGGTCAAGAAAGAAGATCAGAACTATAACCAGTCTCATGTAGCTGGACAAACATTGGAGATCAAGGATGTGAAGGTACCCTGGACTTCAGGGTTCAAGATGCCTCAGAAAATGGAGCCTCTGAAAGGTGAGCCTGATATGGTGTTTTAACTTTGTCCTTAAGCTCTTGTCATTTTCTCATCTTTGCTGATCAAGAGTCTAATAAAGGAAGCAAAATGTGATAGGTTAGAAATTGAAAAGATAAGCAATATCTCCGCATTTGCAAAGGATGGGGAGGATTGTAGCAGATTAGCATTAAGTCGAAAACATCAGAGATCTTCACAATGGCAGTATAAGGTGCTCAGCAGATCTTATCTCCAGTAAAAGGATCATTTAATGGGTAAAAAATACATGTATATGAAATTGAAGTCTCTGGAAACTGTCCTAGGAGCATACAACAAATAAAGAAACATATTCACAAAAGTTGACTAAATCTCAACAATGGCAGGGAGACCCACACAGGCGCTTCTTTATGCTCCCATCCCTGGCTCAGCATGACAAAGCCGTACTCCAGGAGGATGCAGCTAAGAACACAGCCTACCCAACCTGACTAGCTCCCAGTCCAGGGTTACATGTCTGCAGTAGGAGGGCCAGGCTATCTGCATTTTTTATCACACCCCCAGCTCTATGTTGCAGGAACGATTCCAGATAGCATAGTTAAAAGGAAAACTATATACTGTCTAAAGTGAGACACACTTCAGATTCAAAGTTACAAACAAATTGAAGTAAAAGGATTGAACCATGCACACAGAAACCATAAGAACTGAAATGGTTGTACTAATAACAAGCAAGATAAATATAAAAGATTACTTGAGTAGAGAAATTTTATAATAATAAAAGTATCAGCCTATCAGGATGAGTAACAACTATAAACATACAGTCACCTAATAATAATACCCCAAAACTCATGAAGCAAAACTGACAGAATTGGAAAGAGAAACAGACAATTGAACAATGAGATTTGTTCCCCATATTCCATAACAAATAGTATTACCAGGCATCTAAACAAGGTAGAAAAAATTTGAAAACTCTATAAACCAATTAGACCTAACATATATCTATAGAACATTCCATACAACCCAACCATTGCAAATTCATATTCTTCTCATGCACACATGGAAAACACTCCAAGATAGATCATGTACAAGACCACAAGGTAAGTCTCAATATATGTAGAAGAAATGAAATCAAATAAAGTGTATCCTCCAAATATAATAAAATGAAATTAGAAATAAATAATGGAGGAATGGTGGGAAAAAATGGCTACCAGAACCCAGCTTTCTCATCTCTCCATAAAGATCAATGATTGGACAAGCTATCCATGAACAAAAACAGTTCTGAGAGACCTCTAGAATCTATTTAGGAAATTTTAGAAACACACTAAAACAAAAAAATAGTTTTTCAAAGAAGATATACACATGGATAACAGATACATAAAAAGGTGTTTGACATCACTACTTATCAGGGAGTGGTAAATCAAAACCATGGTGAGATATCACCTCACACATGTTAAAATGGCTGCCATCAAGAAGATACGAGCTAAGAAGTATTGGTGAGGATGTAGAGGAAAGGGAACCCTTGTGCACCACTGACAGAAATATAAATTGGTAGCCACTATGGAAAATAGAAAGCAGGTACCTTTTAAAATAGATATATTAAATGATCCAGAAACTCCACTCCCATGCATATATGCAAAGGAATTGAAATCATGACTTTGAAGAGATAGCTGCATCCTCATGTGTTATTCACGGTAGTCAAGATATGGAAACAACTCAAGTGTCCATCAGTGGACAAATGGATGAAATATATGTTATATGTGTAATGAAAAACTATTCAGCCATAAGAAAGAAGGAAACCCTGCCATTTGTAACAACTTAGATGTACTTTCAGGGCATTATACTAATAGAAATACGTCAGATAGAGAAAGTGATTTATGTGTGGGTTCAAAACAGCCAAACTCAGAGAAACAGAGTAGAATGATGGTACCAGGAGATGCATTTAGGGGCAATGGGGAGACACTGGTCAAAGGGTTCAAACTTTCAGATAAAAACATTAACAAGTTCTGGGAATCTAATATCACAGCATGGTGATTACAGCTAGTAATATTCTTTTATATACTTGAAAGTTTATAAGGGAGGAGATTGTCAATGATCTCACCAGGAAAAGAAATGGTAATGTTGTGGCAAGATAGAGGTATTACCTAATACTACAGTGGTAATCATTTTGCAATAAATGTATCAAAGCAACACACTGTGAATCTTAAACTTATACAATGTTGCATGTCAATTATATCTCAACAAATCTGGAGAATGTTTAAAGAAATAAATAATAGAGGAATATGGGGAATTCATAAGTAGGTGGATACTAAATATCTATACATAACTGGTGGGTCAAAATGATTAAAAAATATGGTAAATATGCAATATATATCCTTTATCCTCTTGAATATTTTCAACTTTGTTTGATGGCTAAAGAAAAAATTAGAACACTCTCAGATATTCTCCATGCATGTAAAAACAATATTTTAAACAATTATCAATGTGCAAATATGTCAGTCTTAGGGCTATAATCCAATATTATAGTCCTTTATTTTGTTCAAATTATTCTTTCAATATTGGGATATTTCCACATTGACTTCAGTTGTCTTTTGATGTGCTCCATTCATTTTTCTATTTTACAAAATTTCCATGTTCGACCAATATAAAATGCTCCCAGCTTATCTTCTATTCCGTATGTTCCAGCCCTGGAATTTGCTATTTCTTCAAGGAGCCCTGATTCCTTTCATTGGAGACTGTTAATTAAAAATGAAGATCTGAGCATAAGGTGCACTTCTTGTTGGTGATGTTTTGTTGCTTTTAAACCTTCTCAATGAACAGAGCTAGGAAATACATAGAGAGATGCTGAATCATGAATAAACACATAGCTATTTATTTTTATATCAAGCAATCAGCAGAGCCATTAAAGCAATTTAATTATATGTACTGAATATATATGGAGTAATTATAATAAGTGTGTGTGTGAGAGAGAGAGAGAGAGAGATTTTTTCTGAAAATCTTCATTTCATTTTGCAACATCATCTAGTTATATTTATGTTTGGTATAAAGAACTATTAGTATTTCTTGTAGCTGGAAATGAATTTTCAACATTTGTCTATCTGTAGTATTTTTTATTTAGGTCTTTATTTGAAGGATATTTTCACTGGTTTTAGAATTCTAGACTGATAATTCTAACTTTCTCTTCTAATACTATATACATGCTTCCCATTGCCTTAAGATCTCCATTATTTTTGGAGAGAACTCAGAAACCATTCTTACTGGCTTTCTGTGTGTAATTCATCTTTTTTTTTTCTTACTGGTTGCTTTAATGTTTTTTCCTTAATATTGACTTTCAGCAGTTTGATAAGGATGCACTTAGGTGTGTGTGTGTGTGTGTGAGAGAGAGAGAGAGAGAGAGAGAGAGAGAGAGAGAGAATTATTATTCTTGTGGTTTTCTAAACTACTTGGATCAATGTATATATGCTTTTAATTTGAGGAAATTGTTGGACATTATCTGTTCAATAATTTTTTTTGTTTCCATTTTCTTTCTCTTTTCTTCAGATACTACAACTATACATACATTAGAATATTTTACGTTGTCTCAATACCTTGACTATTCTTTTACATTTGTTTTTCTACTCATTTCCTTTTGTATTTCAGTTGGAAAAATTTCTATTGATTGTTTATACTGATTCTTTATGTTACTTTGTTCACTTCACTGATAAGCCCATAAAATATTCTTCATTTCTTACACATATAACATATTTTTTCAACATCAGCATTTTAATTGGCTAATTTGCTCCTTTGTTGTTCCACTTTCACAATGTACCATTAAATAAACTTTTTTTAAAAAATATCTTTGCCTGATAATTCCAAACTCTGTTTCATCTCTGAATTGGGTTCCACTGACTCTTTCCTCTCTTGATACTGTGTCATATTTTCATCATTTTTAAAATAAATTTTCTTTTTTTAAAAAATATTTTTATTTATTTTTAGGAGAGAGAGAGAGAGAGAGACAGCATGAGCAGGGGAGGGTCAGAGAGAGAGGGAGATACAGACTCTGAAATAGGCTCCAGGCTCTGAGCTGGCAGTCAGCACAGAACCCGACGTGGGGCTCGAACCCACGAACCGCGAGATCATGACCTAAGTGAAAGTCGGACGCTTAACCGACTAAGCCACCCAGGTGCCCCTAAATAAATTTTCTAATATTTGGTTGGATGTGAGATTTTCTAGTAAAGAGACAATGGAAACTAAAGTAAATAATACTAGTGTATCATTGATAATAATAATATTATTCCCAGAATAGGTCATGGCTATCTGTCAGGCCATTGGCATGTGTATAAAGTCAATTCAGTCTGGAGCTGAGCCGGGTCTGGACTTTGCAGTTTGGGAGCAGAAACTTCCATTGAAGTGACTGAAATTGCAGCTCTCCTGCCTTATGCCCAGGCATTAGCAGGCTTCCGTACCTCACCTCAGGGGTCTTTTTCTGGCCATCCACACACCCCAGTGAATAGTGTGCCATTACCTGGTACTCAGCATAAGGCCCAGAATGCCCATATGGCTTCTTTCTTTGCTCTTCCCTACCTTTAGACCTTAGTGATAATTTGTGCTTTATCTTTCGTGGGTACATTTTTTTCAACTTCCTTGACCATCTTTCATCAGCAGATGGCTTAGAATGATCACTTTCTCTCCCTTGCCTAATACCAGATTTTTGCAGGATTCTTTAGCATTCACCCAGGAGGACTCTCCCAGCTTTTCTCCACAAGCCCTCCCAAACGGGAGACAGCTGTTGCCTCCTACTCAGTGTGAAGCTGCAAGTGCCTGGAGACTGTCTCTGGGCTCTTCTGTTCCACCCTCATACTTCAGCACTCTTTCCTCGGAGGAGGTCTCTTTCTACCTCCTGCTACGCTGCCAATCATTGCAAGAGCTCTCTGTGGAGTCTGTGCTGAAAAGTGGAAATTGCATGGAGATTCCTGTTGCGTCTGGGCCTCAGAGGGATTCTAAACCATCCTGCCAGACCACCCTCAGGTTTCACAAATTTGATCAATTTCATCAGCGTTCTTACTTGTATCTCTGGCAGTTCTTTTTGCTTCCTGCTGCTCCACCAAGAATGAAAACTGCTGTGGGTCCCTCCTTGCCCAAAATAGACTTGTCACTTTTTGGTTTGTAGTTAATTAGATTCTTTTCCCAACAAGCTTTCAGATGTTATGTTCATGTAACAACAGGGTGCAAGAGAGTCATTTGGTGATTATATCCTAAGCAAAAGCAGAAGTTTTGTTTTTAAATGTCAATAATTACAGAACCTCAAAGAGTGCATACTGTTTTAATTATGAAAAAGCTTCAGATGTCAAATTTAAAATGACATACATGTTACTTCAAAATTTGGAAATGCACTTCATTTCAGATTTCTTTTACAGGGTATCTGGACAACAATGCTTGGTGACCACTATTCTAAGGCATTTCTTGATAACTTCTATGCCCGATGATAAAAGAAAATGAATGATTACAAACCCTAATATAGGCATATTATTGAGACAGCTAGACTCATCAGGAATAGAGATTCCGGTCTCTCCTACCCCCAAATAAACAACTCTGGCCATTTGAGAAATTAATAGAACATAGGAAGTATAGTGGAAGAAAGAAGTTCAAAATATTAATTTGGCCAGGTGTGTAAATAAGGACTGTAGCAATAGTTATCTGCACCACCCCCCTCACCACACACAATACACAGAGCATATAAAGAGGTTGTATGCTAGAGGTTGTTTCATAATGTTTGAATTACAATAATAATCACCCACAGATGGATAAGGTAACTAAAAGGATATTCAGTTATTTCTTGTGGAAATGCCTAATGCGCACACACACATGCGTACGTGTGTGTGTGTATGGGGGGGCACGTGCTAGGAGTAAGTGCAATATATTAGGTGGGAATAGTTGTTGTTTCCTTTATTACTGGAATTTTTATGTGTATGTAGTATATGTATAGGTCTTCAGTAGCAAACCAGTGTAAGACATGGCTTATTAATTCTCAGTGTTTATTCTCATCCTCTCCTAGTGTGCTTTCCTGAATTGTAGAGGCTGAATACGTCAAAACTAAGTTTTTTCTACTTCCTTGTGGTTGTATCTGGATAGGGGTTACATCTACAGTAAGAAACACTTGTTTGCTATCCAGAAGAAATGTTTAAGAGGACATGGAGCCATCTCCTGCTGATTGTTTCTTTTGGCAAGCAAGCCAGCATTTTAGTGGCCAGCTACTAGCCGCATACATATGCATAGCCTCCCCTATTACAAACATTTCTTGCCAGATGGTATGTTTTTACCACAGATGAATCTACAGTGACACATCGTAATCAACCAAAGTCTGTAGTTTACCATGGAGTTCACTTTTGGTGTTGTATACCCTATGGGTTTGGACAAAAGTATAATACATCCATCATTTTAGAACACTGAGTATTTTTACTGTCCTAAAAATCCTCTGTGCTTTGCTTATTTGTCTCTCCCACTCCAACCACTGGCAGCCACTAATCATCTTATTGTTTTCATAGTTTAATGACTATTTGTTCCTGAATTCATTAATTTCAATGATAGATCTTGATTCTCACTCCTACAGGCCATCTGTTGATTTGCAAGACATATACTTCCTTTATTAACTACATTTCTACTTTTTATACCTAGAATGTTTCTGTTTTCTGTCACTTGTTTATGCTGTTACACAAGGGAAAAGCTCATATAACAGAAATACAGAAAAAAAAAACCCTGTAAATTTTAAGTGTGCAACTGTTGGATTCCCGAATTTAGCAAGTTTCTTCCAATCTAAACTTTGATATCCCAAGAGAAAAAACAAGAGACACATTGACAGAAACCTGAGTGGCTCTTCATTTCATGTTTGCATATATGGTTCTCCATAGAAGCATGAATGGTTTTCCTTTGAATGAACTGCTTTTGCAAATACTAGAATCAGTCAAAAATTCATGTATGCTATATTCAGTACAAGAAAGTATAGCAATAAAAATATAATTTTAAAAAATGTAATTTCTCTCATACAGCATTCCCATGTTTCCTATGGCAAAATACTATAATTATAAACCTTATCTGCCTTCTTAATATTACATGTGAGGTGCCTTCAGGAAACATTTTACATAATCTAAAAATCATCCTATTTCAATATGCCAATGTTCTCTCTCAGCTCTTGCAATTACAATGCTGGGAATCTAGCCCAAGAAAATAATCCTAAATATAAGAGCAGCTTCATGCATTCCAATATTCTTCCATTTCATTTATTGTAATAGAAGTGGAATATATCCTTTAATATTAAAAAAAAAAAACAAACCCAAATTTTCAGTTTAAGAAAGACAAAGGATGGCCATTCTAAATTAAGGAATCATTATTTTTTAAAAAAATATTTTATTTTATTTCTGAGAGAAAGAGAGACAGCATGAGCAGGGGAGGGTCAGAGAGGGAGACACAGAATCTGAAACAGACTCCAGGCTCCGAGCTGGCTGTCAGCACAGAGCCCAACATGAGGCTCAAACCCATAAACCGTGAGATCATGACCTGAGCCAAAGTCAGATGTTTAACTGACTAAGCCACACAGGCACCCCAAGGAATCATTATTTTGAAATTAATATTCTGGGTTAATAAGAGAATCCTGTTCTTTAATGAAAGAATCTAAGAAGTGTGAGAAGTTATATAAAACAGAATCTCACGTGGAAAAGTGGAGGAAACATGATTTAAAAATTACAGTTTTTTTAAAGAAAAACTGTATTCAGTTTTTTCATGAGGCATTGACTAAATTGTGTTTTAAGGAAAAGAATTTTTAATTTGGTTTTTTGAAATAATCATTTTATTGGCTTCTAAATGTCATGAGAAGAGATATAAAAAATAATATTATGGTAAATGTGATTCCTGCTGTCTTGGAGCTTATGGGTAGTTGGCAGAATACAAGTTCTTCAGGTCTTTCCACAATTAACATAAATTTGATAAGCAGTCTGAGAAGTTGATATGTGCTATGAGATTATATAAATTGAGTTTTACATTCCTGCAAATGCCAGAGAATGTTTTGGGGGAAAAAAGGTTTAGAAGCATATTAAATTGATACCTGGAAAAAGTATAGGAGCACTCGATCTCTCTGTTTTTAACTCTCCCATTCTACATCATATTTTTTTTATTTTTTAAAGGGATAATCTGCAATCTGCCCACCATAAACTCTTGGATAGTAGTGAACAATGACTTCATCTCTGTATTTTCCATATAGTATGTTATGGCTTTTGTATTATATTTGGTCTTCTGTAATAGTATTTTATTCAATAAGTTAATTAGACTTTGCCAGTAATGTTCTAAATAGGATACAAATTCTGCGAATGCAGATATAATATGCCTCATGTTCTTATTTTCCCCTTTGGAAGACAGTGGCTTTCCTACATGATACAAATTTAGCAGAAACTCAGTATTTAGTCGCTGCAATGGGGGTAGTAATTATGGATAGGAGCACAGATTCCATAATCAGGTTTCCTAGGAGTTTGCATACTAATTTTACCACTTTACTTATTCTTTAACCCGTAGAAAGTTAACTTCTTGATGTCTCAGTATTCTTGTGAGTAAAATGGGAATTACCATTCAGCTAGGGAAGGATTCAGGACTTGGTAAAATCTAAATTGGTAGTCAAATTAGTCTTTAATCAAGATTCTAATGTTGTCAGATTATTGATGTAGGATATTCCCACAGACTGTAGCTTATAAATTGCGTTTTTCATGAGTAACATTAGGGGAAAAAACCTAAAAAGCCTATTTTCATTTTAGAGGAGACATATTTAAAGCAATACCAGAATTTGTACATATGTGATTAGATGTATATTGTGATAAAGGGTAAAACTACGTTTCCCAGCACATAATCTACTATTTCTATCTTTGCCCTTAATGATATTTGATAAATTACAAAATTAAACAGCAGATGAAACAATAGTTGAAAATGTAAGTAGCAATAAATCAGTGATTTGAAATACATTATAGAAAACTTAAAAATGGAAATATGAAAGAGAAGGTAGGAGACATGGTAATTCAAGACGCCCAACAGAAATTCCAGGAGAAAACCAGGAGACTAAGAGATAGACAATAAAGATATAATGTCAGAGAACTACCTAGATTATAAGGAAGTCAAGAAGTAGCAATATAATAACATTAGCACCTAAATCTAAATCACAGTCTCTTTCGGACTCACTAATCAGATGTGGACTCTAGAGTCCACTCAAAGGTTAGTGTTTCCTTATCTGGTTGTAGAAAACATGAAATTGTGGTATTCTCTGTCTCCTACTTGTGTGCTACCTATAGACACCGAATTTTTCTTCTTATCTCACATTTGATCTGGGTTTTTGGTTGTGTTGATGTTACATTTTGCTTTTGTTTGTTGAGGATTTGTTAATCAATTCAGAATAAAAGAAACCAGGGGTCCTTATAGAAATTGCTTATAATAGGGATTGGGTGGGGGAAGTATATGAGCCTGGGACATTCAGTAGTGTGCCACAAAGAACGTGCTTAAAAAAAACAAGAGGAGGTGGAGCATAGATTTAAGAAACAACCTGAAAGAGCCCCCAATGATAAAAGCTAGAAGAATGTGAGCAACAAATCCAAATTATTTGCTTATAAATCAATGAAAATAATATATAACTGTGATAGAGAAGATTTGGCCTCTCTTGATCTTTGTTGGTTGGACTAGATTGTTACATAGCAGAAATAAGTTTGAAAATAAAATAAAAGTTATGAAACTTTAAGTAAGGAGATTTTCCTCAACTCTCCAGATAGGCCCAATCTAGTCACGAGTCTTTTTTTTTTTTTTTTTTTTTTACAAATAGTTTATTGTCAAATTAGTTTCTATATAACACTCAGTGCTCATCCCCAAAGTGCCCTCCTCCATGCCCATCCCCCCTCCCCCCCACATCCATCAGTCCTCAGTTTTTGTCAGCATTCAAGAGTCTCTCATGGTTTGCCTCTCTCCCTTT
>NW_024082421.1:0-86150 GCF_003009895.1 Hyaena hyaena
GGCGCCTGGCAGTCTTCTGGGCTGGTGCAGCGCTCGGGGCTGCTCACCGGGGAAGGCTGCCCACACAGAGTATCCCTCTGTGCTGTGCCTGCAGGGAACAGCAAGGCAAGGTGGACAGATGTGCTACTGAGCAGCTGCAAGGCTCAAGGAATAGATCCTTTATCACCACAACCCACAGTTCAGAAGGAGCAGATAGGGAACGGAACAGCCACCTGGTGTTCGTCCTGCCCAGCATCCTTTCCCCGTGGGCTAAAGCCTCCCCATTCCCCCGGGAATACTCTCCCCGGTCTCAGTATCCGTGTGCGGGGCTGAGGCTGACTCAACATCCCACCCTTCCAGGAGTAAACCCAGACGTGTTCAGACCAATCAATCCCTTTAGTCCAAACAGACCATGAGGAACTAGTTCAGTGATGGGCATGTGACCCAAGCCAAGCCCAAGAGGTACAATAGCGCGTTTTTTATTTTGGTTGTTGAAAACATAGGAAGGAGAAGCCATCTTTGTACTGGGCTTGGGCAGGAAGCAAGTCTGGATCTGGGGGAGGAGAGCTGAGAAATCGGTAAAGACAGAGCTCCTGGATCCAGCCATGCCCGACACTACCCAGAGCCAGCCCCAGACTGTGCAGTCTCAGGAGCCAAAGACTTTGAGCTTTTGTTACTTGCCACCCAAAGACTCCTGAAGACTCCTGCCTGCAAACACAGTGAAGAGGAGAACACTCAGCACTTGCCAACACCCGGAGCTGAGTTTGCCGCCACCTCTGTCATAGCCTCGCTGTGCCCTCACACTGTGTGACGCAGAGCGACTGCCCGATGAGCAGCACGTCCTCTTCCCCTTGGGATCCCTGTCCCGTTGCTTAGAGCAAGTGCCCCGTGTGGGATGACGATCTGAAGGCTTCAGTGGAGAAGCATGAACAATGCTGATGTATTTCTGAGTGCGCTGGGCTGACAAGGCCGGGGTGCGACATTCCAACTCTGGCTCAGACATTCCCTGCTCTGTGGTCTTGAGCAATTTACCTGCCATCTCTGGACCTCAGTTTCCCCAGTGCCAAAATGGGGCTACTTCAGTCTGCTTGATGGAGTTTTGAGAAATTCAGGAGGGAACACCCGTGCAAGCTGGCGCCTGCGGCTTAGCTACGGGCTGACGCTAGAGCAGAAACTACTGTCCTCTAATAGCTGGACAGCTGCCCTGTGGGTGCGTCCACGGTGGAGGCCAGAAGTCCACCAGCAGCGATGTCCCATAAAAATATGACGTGACTCACACTGTCATTTTAAATTTCCAAGTAACCCCATTTTCAAAAGGAAAAAGAAAAAGAAAAAGGAAAATGTGAAATTAATTTAATATATGTGAACCAATATATCTAAAATGCAGAGGTAGATAATCAATATAAAAATAATTATTGACATATTTACATTTTGTATGCTAAGTGTTTGAGGTCAAGGGCATGGCCTGCATGGCCACATCGCAAGCCCTCCACGGAAGCATGTGGCCAGTGGCACCGCTAGGGGCAGCACGGGCGTAGGGGCAGCAAAGAGAGGCCTCGGGCGCCACCATGCGGCAGGCGCGGGAACAGCACCGAAAGGGCCTCGCTGGCCGCAGTGGGTCCACAGGCGCTGCTGGAGGAGCTGCAACAACAGATTCTAGGCTACTGTTAGCAGAGATGCAAGAGTTTCAGGGCTGGAAGGTCCCCCCAAGGCCGTCTAGTGGCAACTTTACATTCACAGACGGGACGCTGAAGCCCAGGATGGGCTGGGAACATGCCCCTCGGCAGTAGCAAGCAATACCCCAGGTATCTGATGCCCAGCCCAGAGCATTTTCCACTCCCCCCACCTGGCCCTGTTTGCAGGTGGCGGCTTCCGCAGGCCCCTCAGGACAGCGTTCTGTGTGACCCAGGGAGGACTGGACCAGAGTTGAGCCCCACCACTGCCAGCACTGATCTGTCAGGAGCCCCCACATCCTTCAGCAAATATCTCTGCAGAGCACATTCTGTGCCTGGCCTGTGATCAGGCAGTGGGGAGATGACCTTGGCCCTCATGAATCTACGGCTCAGGGAGGGAGGCCAGCGTTCATCAAACCAAGACAGACACCAGTGTTCGTATCCCTGTTGGAAGAGGACCCTGTGTGATGAGAGATCACAGTGGACATGTGTCCCGGGACAAGTTGTTGAGGCCTCTTGAGGAAGTGGGCAGTGGACAGAGAGGCCAGGCAGAGCCGGAGGTGACTGAGCGAACAGGAGGAAAGAATGTCCTGAGGGACAGCAGGCACAAAGGGCTGGTAAGAGTGAGAAGCATTGAATGACCACGGAGCCGAAAGCGAGCAGGGCAGAGGAACCCAGAAAGTACGGCAGCTGGCCTGAGTCTGACCTGGGGGAGGGAGGGTGACTGGACACAGGTCGTCTTCGAGACTGCCTGTGGGAAGATGGGCTGGGCATCTTTTGCCTGCTCCTCCCACTACGGACAGCTAAACACCCTGGGCATATGTATAAGACAAAGAAGACTCAACAGTGGTGAGTCCCCTGCGGTTTCTCTTTGATCACAGATCCCAGACATGGAGCCTGATAAACCAGGAGTCCAGAAATGCCAACGGGCACAGAATTAAAGAGAGAAGTCCCTCAAACACCGGCTCTCTTCTGCCAAAGGATCGTGTCGTTATGGTTGCAGGAATGAGAAAACGCTGAATGGTTTTTACGGCACGTGTGTGGGGTGACAGAGACAGACAGAGAGAGGCAGATGTGGTTACACAGAGAGAGGTTAGATGGGCAAGCAATGACAGGAGGAAATGGGGGTGGGAAAGGGAGACAGCTGGGGACAAAATCTGAGGGACGGGCTGTCTGTGGGGGGTGAGGAAAGACTGGGCTGTGGCCGGAGAGGTGGTAAGGCTGGGGCTTTGGAAAAGCATCAGGTGAGGAATGGGAACGCCGAGAGCACTTCCCCCCCCAGTGGGCACGGCTCCCTCGGATTCCGGCCTGCAGCCTCCGAACGGGTGCGGCGCTGGCCCTGCTACGGGCCCTGCTCCAAAGCCCACACTCTCCTCACCTCCCCGAGAGGCTCTCAGCACCACCTACACCCGATCTGCGGCTCTTACCTCCTTTCTGGCCTGAGGCTCCTTGTCCTGTCACCAAATCAGAAGCTCAGAGAAGGTAAGGAATTTGCCTGAACTCACACAACAGGTTGGAAAAGAAATCCAAGTGTCTCAGCTCCTCTAACTCCCAATGCCTCAACTGTGAATTGGGAAAAACAGCCCAAATACTCTGGGAAAATCCCAGGACAGAAGACTTGAGGTTTGCTGTTGTTTTTCAGGCATCAGAGAACTTGTGC
Organism: Hyaena hyaena; assembly: GCF_003009895.1. Classification (NCBI taxonomy): domain Eukaryota; kingdom Metazoa; phylum Chordata; class Mammalia; order Carnivora; family Hyaenidae; genus Hyaena; species Hyaena hyaena. The sequence goes on from NW_024082421.1 coordinate 3,313, forward strand.
CCTGAGTGCCCACTAAGCCAGCACTCCCCCAGCCAGGCCCGTGTCTCAGGCCATCAGTCTCTCTGAGCCTAACTGGTGCTCCTACAGCATCTCAAAGAAGACAGGGTCTGTCCAACAAGAAGGAGGAAGGAGATCAGAGGCCATTTGGAGATCTGGGGCAGAGGTGGGGGAGGGGTACAGCTTGGCACAGGTCTTGGTGCAGGGCTGACGGTGGGGATACTTACCCTGGACCTTGACAATCAACCCTTGAGGGCACACGGTGTGGGGGATGCAGCGGGCACAGGTGTTGGTGACTGGTAGTGCACAGAACATGCCAGTGCGGCACTCACAGACGCGGGAGGAGTTCCCTGAGCATGGCATCTTCTCCACAAGATCGTCTAAGGGACACAGAGAAGGGGCATGGGAGACAGAGGGAGGACCGGGGAAGGGATCCAGAGACCCCTCCGGGACAGCCTGGCAGGGGAGACAAGACATCGTTCTGGCCTCCCCTCGGGCAGGGAGCCCGCAAGCTCGGCCCTTCTTTCCAGAGGGTTCCTGCAATGAGCAAGACGGTAGGCGGGGCTATGAGGCAGCCTCCAATCCCTGCCCACATCTCTAGACGTCATTACAATCGTATTAAAAAGACATTCGTGACTCCATTAAAATGAAATGGGGGAAAAAATATGGAGGATTCTTAAATGCATATTGCTAAGTGAAAGAAGTTCGTCTGAATTGGCTACATGCTGCATCATTCCAACTCTGTGACATTCTGGCAAAGACCAAACTATAAAGACAGTAAACAGATCAGTGGTTGCCATGGATTAGGGAGGAGAGCCCTAAACCTAATGTTCATAGCAGGAGGGTTTCTAACAGCCAAAAAGTAGATATAACCCAAATGTCCATGAACCAATGATTGGATAAGCAGAAAGTGGTACATCCATACAAGGAAATAGTATTCAGCTATGGAAAGGAATGACCGGTACTACAACATGGATGAAACACTGCAAAGTGAAAGAACCCGGTCGTGAAAAGCCACATATTGCATGATTCCATTTAGCTGAAATGCCCAAGGTAGGCAAATCCATACAGATGCAGTGTAGATGAGTGACTGTGAGGATGTAGAAGAAGGGGAGAACTGGGAGGGAAGGGGTTTCTTCCTGGGGAGGTGGAAATGTTCTGAAATCAAATAGTGGTGGTGGCACGTTGTGAACATAAAACCAAAACAGAACAAAGAAACAAAAAGAAACCAGTACAGCACACTTTAAAATGGTGACTTTTACTCCCCTGCTCACACTTGGTCTCTCTCTCTCTCAAAACTAAAAATAAACATTAAAAATTTTTTTAAAAAGGGGGCACCTGGGTGGCTCAGTTGGTTGAGAAACTGACTTCAGCTAAGGTCATGATCTCACAGTTCGTTGGTTCAAGCCCCGCGTTGGACTCTGTGCTAACAGCTCAGGGCCGGGAGCCTGCTTCCCTTTCTGTGTCTCCCCCTCTCTCTGCCCCTCCCCTTCTCACACTCAGTCTCTCTCTGTCTCTCAAAACTAAAAATAAACATTAAAAGTATAAAAATAAAATAAAATAAAATAAAGTGACTTTTAGGGGCACCTGATTGGCTCAGTCGGTTAAACGTCAGACTTAGCTCAGGTCATAAGGTTCGTGGAATTGAGCCCCATGTCGGGCTCTGGGCTGAGAGCTCAGAGCTTGGGGCCTGCTTCAAATTCTGTATCTCCCTCTCTCTCTGTTCCTCTCCCACTCACACTTTGTCTCTCTCTCTCAAAAATAAACATTAAACAAAAATTTTTTAATGGTGACTTTTAGGGGCACCTGGCTGGCTGAGTTTGTAGAACATGTGACTCTTGATCTCAGGGTCACGAGTTTGAGCCCCACGTTGAGGCTTATTTCAAGAAATTAATTAATTTAAGGAAATTATATGGTGAATTGTATCTCAAGAAGAAAAATATCACCGGTATAAGTAATTAACAAATGCAAACATCCCTCGAAAGCAATTCAGGGCATCCTTGGTCCACCGAAAATGAAGGCTTCCTGCAATACGGAAGGTAGATGGGATGCATGGAAGAAAGAGATCAAAGCCCAAAATACACCCAAAAGGATTATTCTGGGAGAGGCCCTGGGGTGGGGTGCTCCGGTCTCCAAGTGGGTGAGGGCAGGGGCAGGCCTCAGGGAAGCTGATGGGTGTGTCCCAGGAGCATCCACGCTTCTCACCCACTGCTGCCACACACCCGGAAGCCCAGCATTTCCCCCGGGAGACTCTCGCAGGAGGTATCAGGACAGTGCCCTAGGCCGGTCATACCTGGGAGGCAGGGACCCTGCAGGCCTAGATCAGCCACTTACAGAACCCCTCCCAGTCACCATCAGATAGGATGTGCAGAACTAGAGGTCACCACACATGAGAGAAAACCAGCACCAAGAAAAAAGACCTCCAAACTCACAAGAACTCTTGAGAAAGCAGATAATAGAAAACAAAAAAACAAAACAACAATAACAACAACAACAAAAACAGAACAAGCTGTTAGAATCAGTACAATGAATATTCTCAGGCACTGGCAGCGATAAAACAGAATTCCCTGGAGCTCAAGGAAGGAAGTAAAGGAAATTGAAGCCATAAAAAGAAGCCCTCTGGAGCACAATGCTGTGTTCACCAATTCAAGTGGGCTCCCAGAAAGACTACATATCCCAGCCTCCCTTGCAGTTTGGGTTGGGTCATATGATGGTATTCTGGCCAAAAGGATGTGCGCAGAAATGATAAGGGCTTCTCTCAGGCCTGGCCCCTAAACCCATCTCAGGAGGCTCTCTCATCTCTCTCTTCCTTACTGTGGTTGCACTGGGGTAGCCCCTTACTCTGTCCTGCACCCCAGAAGCAGTACTGAAGAGAGCATACAATCCTGAGAATTCTACAAAATCTAAGAAAGAGGCAGGCCAACTGAAGGCAGTGGATTTCACTGGAAAATTCATGAAAAAAACCCTTTGAGGGGCCCCTGGATAGATAGCTCAGTTGATGAAGCATCAGATTCTTGATCTCAGTTCAGGTCCTGATCTCAGGGTCATGAGTCAAGCACCACAATGGGTTCTGCACTGGACATAAAGCCTACTTAAAAAAAAAATACCCCATCCCCTCCAAGAATAGTAGCCCAAACATAGTTATCTCAGACCTGAGCAAAGGTGGGAAGGTGCCGGACTGGCTAACTTTCGGGTGGACATCAGCAGAGGCCCCAGGAGTCAGGTACACCTCTCTGCAGCTGCAGGGGCTCTGCTAATAACTATCTCGCAGAAGGGAAGGCAGATCTCTGCTCCGGCAAGGACGACGACACTCGTCTCTGGATGCACACGGCCTCCCACCCAGTCCTCAGACTCCTGAACTCAGTTTCAAAAATAACACTCAGGATTCCTCAAAAATTTAACAGGATTACCACATGATCCAGCCATTCCACTTAAGTCTATTCCCAAAAGAACTGAAAGCAGAGACTCAAACAGGTATGTGTAGACTCACGCAGACAGCAGCAGTATTCACAACAGCTGACAGCAGAAGCACCCCAGTGTCCACCAACATGAATGGAGAAGCAAAACGTGGTAGATCCCACCAACGGAATACTATTCAGCCTTGAAAAGGAAGGAAATTCTGACACTGGCTACAGTACCTTGGAGACATTATGCTAAGTGAAATAAGGCAGTCTCAAAGGATAAATATTTTATGATTCTACTTATATGAACTTTCTAGAGTAGGGGATGGCTGGGTGGCTCTGTCAGTTAAGGCCCCCACTCTGAGGGGTCTTGATCTCATGATCTGAGGTCATGATCTCATGGTTCGTGGGTTCAAGCCCCACGTCGGGCTCTGTGCTGAGAGCCTGCTTGGGATTCTGTGTGTCCCTCTCTCTGCCCCTCCCCCGCTCATTCTGTGTCTCTGTCTCTCTATATAAATAAACATAAAAAAAAAGAAAGAAAACAAAACAAAACCTTCTAGGATTCTTGTGAAGATTGAACTCAATAAATGTGAGTCCCTCCCAGAGGAAACAGGTTAACTAAGTCTCTCTAATTACAGATGCAAAACACTGTGGCTGATCCCAACCACAAATCCAGAGGGGTAAACTGAGGCACCGGGGGGTGCTCCCCACCTTCTCTGCCACCCGCTTGGGGGGTGGGGGCCCTCCCGTGAAGCTGCCCCTAGAAGGGGAAAGTGGCCCTTACCTCTAGAACAGCTCACACAGGCCGTGCAGCGGCCGTTCCTGTCCAGGTAGTAGTCGGGCTCACACTGCTTCCTGCAGTCAGGTGACCCCGGGAAACAAGGCCGGTGCGGGGTCAGCCCTGGGGAAAGAAGCAGAGAAGCTCCAGGCCAGGCCGCCTTGGCAGAGACCCCACCTCCCCAGCCGTCACCTCTCACCCCTAAAGCCATCCCCAGCTCCCCCCCTGAGCCCCCAGACATGTCAGTCCGGCTCTCAGGTTACAAACAGAGGCGCTGGCTGGTGAGAAGCCCGCTGTCCTCAAGGGCCGCGGGCAGCTGGGCGGAGCCCTGGGCCCAGTGTTGTTAAGGCTGTTGAGCCGGTGACAGGGGTGTGAAAATAAACGTGTGTCCTTGGCACACAGCAAGCGCCGGAGGAGCACTGGCGGCCTTTCCCTCGTGGCCTTTCTCACCGCAGGAACTGGGGAGCCCTAAGTCCCTAGACCCTGAGCAGCCTAAGCCAGCCTGAGACACACGCAGGTGAGCGGGCCGCCCCAAACTGCTCCCTGCTCCCACTACACAGGGAAGCAACGTGAATCGCGTTGATACCGACCGCCCGGGGCAAAGCGAGCAGGCCGCCGTCACCTGCCGCGTGGGCTCTCGGTCCAGTCACGTTCTGACTGGCCACCCGCCCACAGCTTGATTCCAAGATGGCCACTGACCCAAGGCCAATCAGAGTACGCCTCATCCTTCAGGTGGGCACATGACCCAAACAGGCCAATCAGAATACTTCATCCTTCAGGATGGGCACATGACCCAAACAGGCCAATCAGAATACTTCATCCTTCAGGATGGGCACATGACCCAAACAGGCCAATCAGAATACTTCATCCTTCAGGATGGGCACATGACCCAAACAGGCCAATCAGAATACTTCATCCTTCAGAACGGGCACATGACCCAAATAGGCCAATCAGAGCACATCTTCCTCACCATTGTAATTGCTTCTTAAAAGACACCGTGACGCATGCCAGCCAATGAGGCCATCCCTGAGAGTTTCACAAAAGCTACCGGGAAATTGCCCGTCTCTTTACTGTTGGATTTCTGGTGTGCGAGGGGTGGTTTAAGTCCAGTGCTGCCAGGTCGTGGCAGGTGCAGGATGGGCAGGGTGCCTGAGAAGGAGATGATTCAAAGGCGAGCGGAAGTCCAGAGACAGACAGAAATGGACTGCTGAGGGCATTCTAACTGAATTTATGGTGCCGTGGACTTATGTCATTTCTCTTTTGTCTTGTTTGTGTCTAAATAACTTAGGCCTGAGTTGGTTACAGACCAAAGAAGCTAAGCCATGGGTTCTCAATATTTCTTGTGCCCCCTAGTCATTCTGGGGAAACCTGGGACACCGCTCAGAATCGTGTTTCTGAGCTCATAAAATAAAATACAAAGGATTACAAGTGAACCGTGTGAGAACACGGTTATCAAAGCATTAAAATAATTTAAGATCTAGCAATATATGTGATTCTTTGTAAAGTCATTAAAGAAAGTCTAATAAATATGGCTTCATAGTACTGATGAGCATAAATATTTCAGGACAACCGTAGCAACTATAATTGCAATATATCACGAGAATGTCTGATTTCTACTGATGGAAAAGGTACTACGATATTATTACTGTGGTTTGTCGTCTTGATTCATAACGTTAGGAATTAAATACAGGGCATTTTAGTTAGAGGCTTATGAAAAATGAGTGACCTCGTTCAGGTTCAGGGCCTCCCTGAAATCTACCCATGGGCACTTGGGAGTCCGTGGACCCCAGGGCAAACCCCTGCTCTAGAACAACATGGAAGAACCTCTCAAAAATACTAGCTTGTTGGCTGACACCCTCTAGCTCAGAAAACTTCAGTAGCTTCCCAGTGGTCTTTCAGAGAGGTAAATCTGATCCTATCTTCCCTTGCCTAAAACTTTCAAAGACTTCACATGGCTCCCAGGATAGAGGTCTAGGGCCTTACTGGGTTAAGGAGGTTCTGCACACCTACACCGCCCCCTATCTAATCTCTAGCCACATTGGCATCTCCATGTCCCCAAAGGGGCCATGCTCCCTTCTGCCCCCAGGGCCTTTGCACAAGCTGGCCCTTTGCCGGGAACGTTCCTCTCCCCTTTCCCCTGGTAAACTCCTGCTCAGCCTTCACGTTATTGTCAAGGTATCACTTTGTCAGCAGCTTGGCCAGCGTCTCTGTGATAAGCTATCAGAGACCCGTATACCTCGCCCTCCTCCACCTAACTCTGCCGTAATCTATTTAACCTAGATGTGTGATCGATCACACTGGGACAAATTGCCTCAGTGTCTGAATTCCTCTCATGAATGTCAGCTCCTCGAGGCTGAATCTTTCCCTTTCGCTCACCAGTGATTCCCATCTCACAGAGCCTGGCACATTTCTGATCAACACATGCTCAGACCACCCAATCAATATGGACCCAGCCTCGCACTCCCAAGCCTCCCTCTGCTTCTGACTCCTGCTCTGGCGTTACTGTACATGGCTCACTTCATGGACTCTATGCTGTAGCCAACACTGTGCATCTTGGACTTTTCTCTAGCACCCCTCCTATGTCCTGAAATGCTGTTATGGGTTGAATTATATCCCCCTCTGTATTTAATTCCTAGGAGATATGCTGAAGCCCTAAGTCCCAGAATCTCAGAATGTGATTTTTTTAATGTTTATTTATTTTTGAGAGAAAGAGAGCGAGCAGGAGAGGAGCAGAGAGAGAGGGAGACAGAGGATCTGAAGTGGGCTCTGCACTGACAGCAGAAAGCCCGATGCGGGGCTCAAACTCACAACCCATGAGATCATGACCTGAGCCGAAGTTGGATGCTCAACGGCCTGAGCCACCCAGGGGTCCCCAGAATGCAATCTTGTTTGAAGACAGCATGCTGACAGAGGCAATTAAATTAAAATGCAATCATTGGGGTGGACCGTAACCTGAGATGACTGGCATCCTTATAAAAAGCGGGGGGAAATCTGGATACGAAATACACATGCACACAGGAACACAGCCAGGCAAAGACTGGAGGCATGCTGCCACCAGCCAGGAAACAACCAGAAGCTGAGAGAGGTGAGACCCTTCCCAAGAGCCTGCAGAGGGAGCATGGCCCTGCCAGCACATTGATCTTGGACATCTAGACTCCAGATATGTGAGACGATAAATTTCTGTTGTGTTGACCACTCAGCTTGTGGTTTGTTGTTAACAGCAGCCCTAGGGAACGAATACAAATGTTCTTTGCCCAGGCTGAGGCACCTGTCCATCTCCATTTCCACCCAGTGGGAACCCTCTGGATACAGCAAGTTTAGGATGAAATACCATCCCCTGGTGGGATTTTCCTGATCCCCACCCATATCCCCTCTCTGGATCCCTTTAAAATCACCTCTCAGCACCAGGGGCTGTTCGGGGTGAACTTTAGAATCCCCTCCTGCATGAAATCTATTCAAGGACCTGAGCAACTAATCTGGCTAATCTGGCGGCGGGATTACGTTTTCAGTCAGCCCACCTTTGTTGACCACCATCTTTGTGCCAGGCACTGACTTAGACATAGAAGAAGGTGAGGTCCCTGCTCCTATGGGATTTACCCTCTAGCCCAGGGAAGAGAGGCAAGCAAGTGCAGAAAGAAATTAGCAAGTTGGTTTTCAGCAAAGTGGTTTCCACTTTGAAAAAAATAAAGCAGGAACTAAGAGAAGGCAGAGGGAGAAGGGTGAGAACTCCAGAGAGTGGGATCAGGGAGGGCTCATGGAGTCCCCGAGGATGGAAGCAGGCAGCTCTGCAGAGGGCTGTGGGGAGAGCACTGGAGGCAGAAGGAACTGTCAGTGCAAAGGCCCTGAGGCAGGCACAAGCATGGCTTGTGCCAAAAAACAGAAAGGCCACGGGGGCTGCAGCAGGCAAAGCCAAAGAATTTCTATTTTCTTCTTTTCCAGTCTTCCACATAGATCTTCTGCACTGAATAGCACTTTCTTCCTACTTTTTATTTAATTAATTTATTTTTTTGAAAGAGAAAGCACAAGCAGGGGAGGGGAAGAGAGAAGGAGAGACAGAAACCCAAGCAGGCTCCATGCCATCAGTGCAGAGCCTGACTCGGGGCTCACACTCATGAACTGTGAGATCATGACCCAAGCCAAAATCAAGAGTCAGACACTTAACTGACTGAGCCAGGCAGGCGCCCCTGAATATCACTTTCATAATCAGAAACAAAAATGGCTGAGGGGCGCCTGGGTGGCTCAGTCAGCTAAGCATTGGACTCAGTTTGGGCTGAGGTCATGATCTCATGGTTTCTGTGATCGAACCCCATGTCAGGCTCCGTGCGTGGAACCTGCTTGGGATTCTCTCTCCCTCCCTCTCTCTCTCTCTCTCTCAAAATAAATAAATAAACTGAAAGAATGAAAGAAGAAAGAAAGAGAAAGAAAGAAAGAAAAAAAGAAAGAAAGAAAGAAAGAAAGAAAAGAAAAGAAAAGAAAAGAAAAGAAAAGAAAAGAAAAGAAAAGAAAAGAAAAGAAAAGAAAAGAAGGGAGGGAGGGTGGAAGGAAGAACAATGGTTGAGAAAGTCTCCAGAGCTGTGGGGGTGACGCCCGAATTGGTCCCCACGTATCCCTTTGCCCTGATCTGCCTCCAGCCCCACCCACTCTGGCTCAGGGCACATTGCTGACTCCAGATGTCCTGAAAGCTCATGCTAACATTCCCACACCGCCTCCCACCTCTGGCTCAGCAATCAGGCCCCCCCCCCCCCCCCCCGCCCCCAGCTGCTCTGGCCTCAAAAACTCCCCCACTGAAACTGCTCCGTGCTGAGTCTGGGCCACCAGCCTCTCCAGCCTGCCCTCCCCTGCTCCCCCTGCACACTTGGGGCTTGGGCTGTAGCCAAATGGAAACTTCTCAATTCTCCAGCGGCCCACCCTACTCCCCTCCAGGACTTTGCACATTCTGTGCCTCTGCCCAGAACACACCCCCTCCCCACCTCGGCCTGGCCTACCCCTGCCCATCCCTAGGACTCCTCCTCCAAGAAGGATGCCACCTCCTCCAGGAAGACCCCGTGCATGCCCTGATCAGGTCAGGTGTCCTGGGAGTGAGTTCCCATGGCTCCCAGCAACACCACCCCATGTTCTAACAGCCCACTGCAGCAGACACATTTTGCGAGGGCTTGCCACCCCACAGGCCACCCTTCTCGGAGAGCTGCCCCCACCGCTCCCTCCCCTGAGCTGTTGTCTAGAACAGTCCTGGCCCTGGGGACCAGAGCGGAGGTGAACATCTGGACTTATCTGCACCATCAGATGCTTCCTTATTGGGGCTGAAAGATGTTTGCCAAGTGTTCCTTCTGGTGACTGAGGGAGAACAGACTGGGGAGGGAACTATAGACCAGCCAAGCTCTGCCAAGGGCCAGAGGGCTGGGGAGGCCTCCTCCCACTCTTTCCTGCTCACAGCTCTTGGGGAGACCCTCTGCTCCTGGGACAAGATGGGATATACTCGCCAGGCCCCAAGCAAGCCACAGTTCTCTGCCTAACACCAGGCCCAGCTTTCCTGGTAACCTGGGCAGGCCTCGTACATCTGCAAAGGACATCCCTTCCTCTGGTCTAGAATAAGAAGGGGTTTGTAGCCCCCACGTGGGCTCTTCGCTGATAGACTCTGCTGTCTCCTTCTCTGATATGCTCTGTCTCCGGGGTCGGCACCAGCTAAGGGGGAAGAGCTCGGGTGTCTGAGTTAGCCAGCCACACTGGAGCCCCCCACTGGCTCCTTCCTAGCATGTGACTGTGGGCAAATCTCTGAACCTCATCAAGTCCAAGTTTCCTCTCTGGGCTTCCTATCAGGGTTTTGGTGAGCTAATGTTGGTATAGGGCTAGCCGTGTGGCTGGCATAGAGCACGCTCCATTGTGGGTAATGGCTGTCCTGGTTATGTAGCAGTGAGTGAGCTCCCCATCACTGGGGGTGTGTAAGCAGAGGGCTGGGGATCAGCTGTCAAGGACGCTACAAAGAGCACGTACAGGCTGGGCAAGAAGAGAGATTCAGTGACATCTAAATTTCTCAATCTCAAAGGTCTCCCAGTTTCCTTCCTCCAGCAACTAACCCCTGGCCAACCTTGCCACACAGCTGAGCTGAGCGCTGATTGCAGAGGGCAGGCAAAATGTCAGAAATTTCCCCCGGAGATGGAGGAAGGGGTTTTTGTGGGTTTTTCTTTCTTCTGCTTGCTTGGCGGAAGCACAGAGTCAATAAAACTCCAGCAAAATGCCCCGCCCACCACACGAGAATGAAGTGCTCACCTACCCCCAGTCTCTGGGCCATGGAGAGGAAACATGGGGGAGGGGAGCCCCCTCTTCCCAAGTCACATCATCTAAGTGAAGGGAGCTGGGGACCCATATGTCACTCTGCCTCCACCCACTTCACCGGCAGGGCCCTGCCAGGCAGGGGCGAAGGCAGCTGGAGGGCGTGGGAAAGGGGTGTCTTTCTTCCTGCAGCTGGAAGTATGGCTCCTATGGGAAGTCACAGGGCCCTGTGGGCCACCCCGCCCCGGCACCCTGACTGCAGTTGTCCTGGGGAGAAGCAGTGTGTGAGCAGCCACACGGCACTGGGCTGGTGAGGGAAGGCTTCACGGAGGAAGGGGTGCCAGGATGCAGCAGGTGGAGGCAGCAGGGGCGGGCATCCCAGGTGCAGCAGGCACGAACGGAGACCCAGAGACCTGAAAGCACACAGTGCGTTCAGGGGACACCAAGCACAGCAGTTCCGGTAGAAAGGCCCGGGGGAAAGAGGCTGGAAAGGCGGCAAGTGACCTCAGGACAAGAAGGAACAATAAACAATTGTTGAGTGGGTGGACAGAAGAGCAGGTGAAGGGGGCGCCTGGGTAGCTCAGTCGGTTAAGCGTCCGACTTCGGCTCAGGTCGTGATCTCACAAGTTCGTGGGTTCGAGCCCCGCGTCGGGCTCTGTGCTGACAGCCAGCTCAGAGCCTGGAGCCTGTTTCGGACTCTGTATCTCCCGCTCTCTCTGCCCCTCCCCTGCTCACACTGTCTCTCTCTCTCTCTCCCAGAAATAAGTAAAACGTTTAAAAAAAAAAAAAGAAGAAGAGCAGGTGAAGGGGGTGGGAGCTGTGGGTAGATGGGAGGGGCTGGGTGGGAGCAGCGTGGTGCTGTGGCCTGATTATGTTCCCCGCCCCCCGCAATCCATATGCTAAAGGCCTGACCCCCAGTGTGGCTCTATTTGGAGAGAGGGTCTTTAGGAGATAATTAAGGTTAAATGAGGTGGGGGGGGCGGGGGACGGCGCTCAGTCTGTTAAGTGTCTGACTTTGGGTCAGGTCATGATCCTGCAGTTCGCAGCTTGGAGTCCCCCATGCTAACAGCAGAAGGCCCGCTTTGGACCCTCTGTCCCCCTCTCTCTCTGCCCCTCCTCTACTCACACCCTCTCTCTCTCTCAAAAATAAATAAACACTAAAAAACAAAAGGGAAAACTGAGATCATAATGGTGGAGCCCTGATCCGACAGGATTGGTGGCCTTATAAGGAAAGAAGAAAAATGTATCTCTTCTCTTCCCTTTCTCTCTCTCTCTCTCTCTCTCTCTCTCTGTCCTTCAGCCATAACAAAGGGGACTGGCTGCAAGCTGAGAAGAGGAGACTTGTCACCAGAAACCAAACCTTGCTGGAAACCTGACCCTGGACTTTCTAACCTCCAGAAAACCTTCCAGAACAGTGAGGAAACACCTGTCTGTTGTTGAAGCCTCCCGGTCTGTGATATTCTGTTATGGCCCCCAGAGTGGACTGAGGTAGACAGGTGGATGGATGGGGGGTGGGTGGCAGAAGAGATGAGGAAGGGGGGTGAAGGAGACAGAAAGGGGAGGAGTGGGCAGGTAAGAGCATGGGTGAAGGGATGGGGTGATGGGCTGGCATATGGGTGTGGGGCTGGCCAGTCAGGCACTGGAGTCCCAGATACTAAAAAAACCCACAGGCACCCACCTGATATATTCTGCAAAACCCATACTAACCCACAAAATAAAAGTGAGAAAATAAAAGTCTATTTTTTCCCTACAATGACTACTTTGAATCATTTTTGGAAATAGAACATATCAAATTCTTTCCCAAAATGCTTTCCTCGGTCCTTTGGCGGCCTGAGCACCGGCTGGGCCTTCCCTCGAAGTGGCGCGTGCAGGACAGACTGCGGTTCCCGCCCGGCTCAGGCCACTTACCCTTGGTGACTTTGTGCATCATGGCCTGTAGGTGGCCCCCCTACCTACCCTGAAGGTCACTCGCCCCCACTTCCAGTGGCCTGCTGGCCTCCGAGCATGAGGAGTTCTCCTGAACCATCCACGTACACCTCCCCCCCATCGCCAGCCACGTACACCCTCACCCCCCCATCGCCAGAACTAACTCTGCCCCTCAAGACTGCGGCCAGAGGTCAGAGCCCACAGTTCAGCTCTATCTCATGCCCCACCCAGCGAAGGCCCCTGGATGTGCCTTGGGAACTTTCCATAACAACCACAGCGCAGGGCAGCGCCTCACGACCCTGTGCTGCTTCTTCTTGGGGCCTAAGCATCACCTGCAAAGTGAGGACGGGCAGGCTGATAATCTACTCAGAGCTGATCAGTGTGCTGAGGGTGGGCGAGCCTTCCAGAAGTGTGCTCTGAGCAGAGAGCCTGGTTCCGGAGAGATCTACAGTTCAGGGGGCCCAGGGATAAATGCATGTTCTGGGCTGAAAAACATGAGGACCACAAAGGGCTTCTGGGCCCAGAAATGAGGGGCAGTCAGGGGGGTGTTGAGAGCCCAGGCTCTGGGGTCATGAAACCGTGGACTCCAGCCCCAAGCAGACCCCACTGTTTCCCAGCTCTGTGACCTTGGACCAGTTACCTAACCTTACAGCACGCCTAACAGCCTCGTCTGCAGAGTAGGAATGATAAAGGATACTTGTGGGGGATCCAATGAGCTCATGCAATGCATGTGAAGGCCTCAGACCAGTCTATGTATGTGTGGTACGAGTTCATAAGGAGCAGCTACTAATAACTAAAAAGAAAAACTCAGAGGGCTGGCCTTCAGACACCTATAGCCAACACGGCCATGTGGGCTCCCATCGCGCCCACTCGCCAATTCCCCCCGGGGATTTTATAACTTAAGGACAAAAATCCCCCCTTGTCCCACCCCAGCACTCCCCACTCACCCATAGGGCAGAAGTGACAGCACCTACCGGCACTTTTATCATGATGGCGTCCAGGGTCTCCAGCATAAATGTCCCTCGAAACTCGATCCTGGAGGATGGGATCAATTGGTGAGACCAGGCCAGTCCCAGACACGCATCCTCCCTCCCTCCTGCCCCTCAGGTCCCAGGAGGCCTGGTCTCTCCACTCATTGTCAAGGCCAGGCCTGAGACAAAGCTTCAAGGTTTAGAAGGCATCGGGACAGAAATAACTGATTTCACATCTGCCTCAAAAGTGCCCCAGCTTGGGGGTGAGGGCAACTTCACCCCCTCCATAACTCCACCCAAAACCTGGGGTCTCCCCTGGCTCTCTCTTTGCATGTTCACATCCAACCCAACAGCAAACCCTCTCTCTCAATCTCTCTCTCTCTCTCTCTCTCTCTCTCTCTCGGCCTCTTTGGACCAATGTTCCCCGCCCCCAACCTGGTCCCAGTCCCCATCCTCTCTCTCCAGGATCACTCAGTTGCCTCCTACCTGGCCTCTGGCATGGACCCAGCAATACAGATTTCTAGTAAATCTGTTTGGTGAAGTCTAACATGCTTATACAGAAACGCGCGCAGATCTCAGATGCATACCCACTGAATTTTTACAGTGTGAACACGTCTTGCGGGCAGCCCCCAGATCAAGAAATGGGACATTGGCAACACCCCAGCGCCCTCCCTCTGGCCTTTCCCATGCATTACATGCAAAAGGCAGTCACTAACCCAGCTTCTGCACCATTGCTTTTCTTGGTCACCTTTGGAGCTTACATAGGTAGGATCATTTCTGCTCTCTTACAACTGGCTTCTTTAACTCAACACTGTACTGTGAGAATCACCCACATTGTTGCAGGTGGTGACCATTCATTCAAGTTCAGTGCTTTGTAGCACTGTATCGTGTGAATATGTGCAATTTATTAATCTTTTCTACTCTTGATAGACCTTGGGGTTATCTCCACTTTTGATCATTATGAGTAATTCCACTAGGAACATTCCTATTCGTATATCTTGGTGCACAAATGTATACACTTCTTCTGGATATATACCTAGGTGTGGAATTGCTGGGTCATAAAGTATGTGTATGCTCAGCCTTTTTTAAAAATTTTTTTAAACATTTTTTAATGTTTATTTATTTTTGAGAGACAGAGAGCGAGTAGGGGAGGGGCAGAGAGAGAGGGAGACGCAGAATCTGAAGCAGGTTCCAGGCTCTGAGCCATCAGCACAGAACCCGATGAGGGGCTTGAACCCACAAATGCAAGATCATGACCTGTGCGGAAGTCGGATGATCAACCGACTGAGCCACCCAGGTGCCCCGTGTATGTTCAGCCTTGATAGACTTTATACAGTTTTCCAAACTGGACTGAGACTTCACTGTAGTTTAGAAGTGTTCCAGATGGTTCACATCCTTGTCAACATTTGGTATTATCAGTTGTACAATTTTTAGCCATGTTGGACCACCTGGGTGGCTTGGTCGGTTAAGTGTCCAACTCTTGATTTCGGCTCAGGTGATGATCTCGAGGTTCTTGAGTTCGACCCTCACACTGGGCTCCGTGCTGAGAGCTCAGAGCCTGGAGCCTGCTTCAGATTCTGTGTCTCCCTCTCTCTCTGCTTCTCCCCCACTCGCGCTCTGTCTCTCTCTCCTCTCAAAAATAAACATTAAAGGGGCACCTGGGTGGCTCAGTCGGTTAAGCGTCCGACTTCAGCTCAGGTCATGATCTCGCGGTTTGTGGGTTCAAGCCCCGCGTCAGGCTCTGTGCTGACAGCTCAGAGCCTGGAGCCTGTTTCAGATTCTGTGTCTCCCTCTCTCTCTTACCCTCCCCTGCTCACACTGTCTCTCTCTCTCTCAGAAATAAATAAAACAAAAAAAATTTTACTATAAAAAAATAAAAATAAAAAAACATTTAAAAAATGAGATTGACTTTTCTTATTGATGTGTGGGAAATCTTTATATATTCTGGATACAGACCTTTTGGTGAGTAGATGTGCTGCAAATATCCTCTCCCATTCTGTGGCTTGTCTTTTCAATTCCTTAAGGGAGACTTTTGATGAACAGAAGTTCTTAGTTTTGTTTTTTAATCTTTTTAAGATTTTTATTTTTAAGTAATCTCTACACCTAGGGCCCTGGGTGGCTCAGTGGGTTAAGCATCTGACTTCGGCTCAGGTCATGATTTCATGGTTCATGAGTTTGAGCCCCACATCAGGCTGTCTGCTGTCCGTGCAGAGCCTGCTTTGTATCCTCAGTCTCCCTCTCTCTCTGCCCCTCTCCTGCTCATGCGTGCTCTCTCTCTCTCAAAAATAAACATTAAAAAAATTTTAAGTACGCTCTACACCCAATGTGGGGCTCAAACTCACAACTCTGAGATCAAGAGTCACACGCTCTACCGCTCTACCAACTGAGCCAGCCAGGCACCCCAAGAAGTTCTTAGCTTTAATGACAAACAATTTATCAGTCTTTTCTTTCACAGTTAATGTCCTATGTAAGAAATATTTGCCAGCCTGCTGTCATTCAGATTCTCTCCCACCTTATCCACTAGATGCTATCACTTAACCTGCCATAATTAGGTTTCATTTTGGTGCACGGTGTGAAGTAGGGGTCATGATTCACTTTTTTCTGGAATATGCATTTTTAACAAGCTCCATAGGTTTCCAGGTCTCTTTGAAAATGAAGCCCCTTTGTTAGGGGGGCCATAAGAGAGGAAAGTCTCTGCTGACATCCTAGGGAGGGCACTTTGTCCTGGTAGAATGAAAGGGGAAATCAGGTTTATAGACTCCAGGAAGGGAGGCGGGGAGAAGGAGGGAGCCGCATCCCACCTCTCTATCTGCAGCTTCCCAGAGGCTCCCTGACATCTGGCATGATGGATGAAGGAGATGAAAGGGCTTTCTTGGACTGGGGGAAAGCAGGAGCCGCGGCAGGAGAGGCCTGGCTGGCCTCCAGGGCTTCCCTACTCTCCTCTCCAGCCAAGGGAACAGTGAAAAGTAAGAAACATTTCCTTTGTGGTCAGAGAGCAGAAGGAGGCCAGCATGGCTGGGTAGTGGACACACAGAGCACTGTTACATTTTCCTTGTTTCTTGTTTTTGCACATCTGAAATGTCTCTGTATACATGGGAAATAATAAATCCGATGTGACATTTGTACACTAGTCACGTGGCTCCCGTGTGCCTCCTTTCTCACTTAATCCAGAGCCACAGGCCTTGACAACCCTCTCTTCCTGCTCCCCTCCCCCCACACCCAGCCTCCTCCCTCCAGCAGAATCCCATTCTTCTCAAGGAAAGCGGGGAGCCCCTGGGGGCCTCTCTAGGGTCAGGGACCTCCCAGGACAACTGGAGGTTCGCTCTGACCCACAGCGTTTCACCCCGTGAGCTCGGAAGCCTACAGGTGAGGTGCAATCGGGGTGCGAGGGTTCAGGCCTGCTGGGCCTGCTGAGTGTGGGGAAAATTCTGGTGTCTGGCCTGGGTTTTCCCCTCCTGGCTGCCTGCTCATCTCATCAGTAGCTATGGACTCTGAAGGAGATGTAGGGCCAGGCCCTCCTCTGTCTCCTGGGTCTCGGGGGACAGCTGAATTCTTCTTCACTTCCTGCCAATCCTGAGTCAATGGAAGGGAACAGGGAACTCATGGTATTGCGTATCACTTCCCCCGCCTCCCTGTCACACTTCACCACCCCATGTTACACGTGAGGAAACTGCAGCTCAGAGAGGTACAGTCACCCACCCGAGGTCACACAGCAGCTAAAGGCAGAGCTTCACTGTGTCCCCAGTTCTCTTCCCCTCTCTGGGCCACAGGCTGCCCATCTGTAAAACAAAAACTGTCTATTGTGCTGACAAGACTCTCCTATCACATCCGTGGTCTTTTTACCAAAAGTCCATAATCTGAATCAAATCATGAGGATACATCAGATAAACCCAACTGAGGGACTTTCCGTAAAACAACTGGCCTGGACATGACAAAGCATGGACAACTGGCATGACAGACAAAGAAGAACTGTGGAACGTTCCAGAATAGGGAGACTAAAGAGACATGGTGGCTGATTGCAATGTCTGCATTGGATTCTGAATCTGGGCGGGGCTATGAAAGAGCATATTGAGATTGCTGATGACTCTGAATATGGTCTTTATATCTGATTCTGCCCTATCAATGTTGAAAGCCTGAATCTGATAACCTGTTTACCTAAAAGGTGTCCTTGTTGTAGAAGAACCTGCTGAAATATTTAGGGGTAAAAACTCAAAATGTTTGCAACTAACTTGCAAATAGTTCAGCGAAAGAAAATGGCAATAGGAAGAAGGAGGAGGGGGAGGGGGAGAAGAAGGAAGTGGAGAAGAAGGAAGTGGCGAAGGAGAAGATGGGGGAGAAGGTGGAGAAGACGGAGGAGGAGGAGAAGGAAAGGAAGAGGAAGAGGAAGAGGAGGGGGAGCATACATTATGAGAGAGAAATAAAGCAATTGTACAAAACCACACGTGTCAATAATAGGTTCCCGGGGAAGGGATGGCAACAAGTTTCAGCGATAAACCTGTGTAAGTCCATGGCTGCCGCCGCCAGGGGGCGCTGCCTTCCCGCGGTCCACAGGAGTGGGGGATAGATACCTCAGCCAGGATGCCGCGGGAGAGGTCAAGGTCGTGATGGCCTTGTTCCCAGGTGGGACTTATGGGGAAAGGGGCATCAGCGGAGTCCAGGACGGGCACAGCTCAGGGCCAGCCCCCGGCATCCACCGCAGATGCTCCCAGGAAGCTGTGGCTGGCCGTCTCTGGCAGAGACACTGGGGGAATTTTCTTGCCTATGATGTCATGACTCTACAAGTGCCCAGAAAATGGGGCCAGTGCAGTGCACACGTGTTGTAGAAGTAACAGCAGTAGTTGAACCCAGCAGCCCTGTGAGACCCTCATACCCTGAAAAACTAGCCTCAGAGAGGAGAAAGACCTGCCCAAGGCGGCACCTTGGGGCAGGCAGGATCCAAGTCGGGTCAGCTGACTCCTGACCACTCTGGGAGTACATACAGTGCCCACAGAGCACCAGAAAGCCGGCCGGGCCCCCAGACCCCCTTTGGGAGCTGGCGCTCCAATAGGGAAGACAATCCCACCTTCCCAGGGCATACCGGGCTCATAAACTAGAGAGCGATGGCACCTGGGGGCCTGGGCTTCACCTCTGCAACACTGTGATCTCCCAGAGCTGGCCCAGTCGCACACCCCAGGCACAGCCCTCACCTCTGGGCCTGTGCATTACTCTCCTCCTCCGGCCATCTCTCCACCTACCCCCATATCCCCTGCTGCCCTGCGCCACTGCCCATTCACACAGACCCTTTACCTTGGCACAACGCAGCCCCGAGAAGCCTGACCCTCTGAATACTGGGGCACCGCCAATCCCCACTGGCCATGGGCCCAGACCCCGGATGGCCCATCAGTTCCTGCCGCCCCTGGGGAACTGGCCCTGGCCTGGAAGAGAAGGGGCATCAGAAAGGGGAGAGTGGGAGGGGGAAGCCCAGGGACTGGAAGGGGGGCTTTTGGGTGGGGTTCCCCAGCAGGGTGAAGGCAGAGCGAGGTGTCCACAGGGTAACGAGCTGTGCAACCCGAGGCCTGAGGCCCTACTTTGGTGGCATCAAGATAAAAAGAGAGTGGCCTGAAACCTTCCCATTTCTAAACCTGCCTATTTTCAGGCTGGGTTTGGTTTTCCCTACAAAACCTGGTAAATTTCACTTTCAAAAAGCCCCACCTGGTTTCAGCCGCAGAGAGGAACAGGAGCGGCCGCACCTGCAGGTACCAAGCTGGGGCCCGGGGGGCGGGGGGCTCGGAGGAGTCAGACCAAATGCAAAGTACCCAAAGGGGTCAGAGCCAGGCAGAGCTGAGGGGTGCACCCCACTCCCACCCGAGGGGATCCCCACCTCTATTACTCAAGGTGAGGTGCCTGGGCCAGGGGCACTGGCACCACTTGGCTCCCTGAAAATGCAGAATCCCAAGCCCCACCTACTATCAGATGGGGAAACTGAGGCACGGAGGGATTAAGAAACTTGCCTCAAAGCACACAAGGGGGCGACGTTGGAGCCAGGATCTGGCCAGAACCGTCCTGTGCAGGCTCTTACCCACAGTGCTTGTCACTGGTCCCGCCTGCTTAGCCTCAGTGCTACCCTCAGATTCACCAGCGCCTCCTCACTGCCCCCCAATCTGGACTTAAAGTAGCCGTTGAAGGCCCTCCTTGTCCTCCACGCCCCACTCACAGAGCAGGTGCCAGAAGGATCTTTTCAAATCACAGACCTGGTGGCCTCCTCTCCACCTGCTGAAGACACTTAGAAGGGTCCTGACCTAACTGTGAGTGAAGCTCATAGTGCGGACAGTGGCCCAGGAGACCCAGCTGGCCTGTGCATCCTTCAACACCCCATTCCCCTTGCTCAGCACACCCCAACCCATCCTTCTGCCCTCACTCATGTGCCTCCACGTCCTCAGGGACCCCTCCCTTCTCACTCCCATTCAGGTCAAGTCTCAGCAGGCTAAAATCAGGGTGTGGGCAGGACTGCATCCTCACTGGAGGCTATGGGGGAGAACCCATTTCCTTGTGGTGAAGACTGAGGTCCAGCATTGCTGCCAAGCAGTGAAGGGCATCTTCTAGAGACCATTGTGTTCCCTAGACTGCACTGCTCGACTCCTCCAAACTCTCCCCGCCCTTCCTCCTTCTGCCCATACTGATGGGGCAGACCCTTCCGTTCCACCTCTCCCTTCTTCTACCTCACCCCTCCCTCCCTCACACAGCCAGGGAAGATTCTGCTTTTAAGGATGCAGGTGAGGACAGCAGGCCCACCGATAATCCAGGCCAATCTCCGCCCCCGCCCCCGCCCCCGCGGCCTGGACCCTTAATCACATGTACAAAGTCCCCTTTCTCCATAAGGTTCCAGGGGTCAGGATGTGGACATTTTAAGGGACTATAATTCTACCGACTACAGCCCTGCTTCTAAGTGACCGAAAGGCTATTCTGCCACCAGCCTGGGTTTTGTCATCTCCTAGTCCTGGACGGTTCTGAACCCCACTCTCCGTCCACAGGGCAGACTGAGCTCCAGGCCAAGAGACCAGCTGAAATTGAAGTCATGTTCCTCTCCGCCCTTAACACACCCACAGACACGCAGTCTGTCCCTGCCTGCGGGCCACGTCCCTCGCAGCTCCCACACCTGTGCGCGAGAGCCAGGTGAGTTTCTCCCGAGCGCCCACCTCTGGCCTCCAGAGCGGGAGGGTGCGTGGCTCTGCGCGGCCTGGCCCCGTGTCTAGAGATCAAACCCAAAGACAGAAACAGCCACAGAGGATGCAGTCTGGCACCCCTGGCAGGAGGGAACACCAGGAATCAGGTGAGGACATTTTCTGAGCTGCAGTTCACAAGAATAGCAGCCATTCTTGCAGAGAATCTCCCCTGTGGAACAGAAGAGGAGAAGGGGGCCATGGTGGTCAGAATAATGCCCCTCCAACGACATCCCCATCCCAATCCCCAGAACCTAGAACTATGTCACCTTATGCGGCAAAGGGGGACTGAGGTTGCAAATCAGTGACCTTGACATGGGGAGACAACCTTGGATCATCCAGGTGAGCACAGGGCAATCACAAGTGTCCTCGAAAGGGCAGAAGGGTCAGAGTCAGAGAAAGCTGGGACGCAGCAGGGTCAGAGAGATGCTACGGAGGAAGGAGCCTAAGCCTCCAGCGGCTGGACAAGCAAGGGGATGGTTCAGGGTTCTGCCCCTGAACCCCCGGAGAGGAAGCCAGGCCCACCCGCACCTTGATTCCAGCCCCTTGATTCCAGCCCCGTGCCATTTGGGATTTAGGAACTACAGATCGGAAAGATAATCATTGTGTTCTGACCCACTAAATGGTAATGTGACAGCCACAACAGGGAACTAAACCAGGCCCCCAACCAAAGAGGCAAAGAATAAAGCCAAGTCCCTCCCCACCTTCCACCAAGCATTCCTCGAAGGCCCAGCAGGAATCAGGTGCTGGGTTAGGTGTTAGGGGCCACCCCAAAGCCAGTTCCAGATGGTTCTAGCTCATGAACGCAGCTCCCGTGACAGGCACGTGGGAGACACTAAACAGCAACCTCTGGAGTGAATGACTGTAGGAGAAGCTCAAAGTCAAGACCAGAAGAGCACGTGAACCACCATAAGCGAAGCAGAATGACGCAAGTATCAAAAGGTAAGGAGAGAAAAAAGCTAGCAAGGGGTATTCGCGCAGGCTTCTTGGATGAGGAGCACTTCTCTGTTCTGGAAGGAAGGTAAGATCTTGGCAGGAGGAAATGAGGGG
Source organism: Hyaena hyaena (assembly GCF_003009895.1). Taxonomy (NCBI): domain Eukaryota; kingdom Metazoa; phylum Chordata; class Mammalia; order Carnivora; family Hyaenidae; genus Hyaena; species Hyaena hyaena. The sequence goes on from NW_024082421.1 coordinate 24,905, forward strand.
AGAGCACTCCTGGCAGGAAAAGGCAGAGAAGTGAAGGATGCAGAAGCAGGAAAGAACAGAGTCGCAGGGGGATTCAGTGGTTTGCGGAAGGAGAAGAAACTCAGGGCTCAGAGCCACAAAGTCTGCACTTACTTGTCATTTCCCGCACACTGTTCCATCCAATGCTGGTGCTACCTGATGTCCAAGGGTGACCAGCAAAACCCAAAATACAACCAACCACCCAACCACTGGATCCCATTGGAGAGGTTTACGTTTTAAATTGGAGGGCCTTTAACGTGCCTGCTGGCTCTCCATTTCTCCAAGGAAAAGTGTGGCGGGAGGGACACAGATGGTTTCCCCAACCTTAATTGGCCATAAAACGCTTTCTTCATGCAACTCCTATTCATTCCCTGGAAGTGACTTTGGGAAATGGTGCCATCGGCCATGGGGAGCCACTTAAGGTTACAGAGCCACTCATAGGTGAGGAACCGGATGGGATGGAGGCGAGGAAGTCAGCATTGTTAGGGTCTGGCCTGGAGTCCAAATTCTGTGACTGCTCACTCCTCACTCCTCACCGAAGCTCCTCCTGCCCTAGAGTAACCCTGGGCCGGCTGCCTGAATCAATTGTGAAAGTTCTAGGGCTGCAGCAAGCCCTCAGGCCTCACACTCAGCTACACCTCAGAGGGGATCAAATCCACCAGTCTAGACCACCAGTCCCAGCAGCAGCCACTGTGGGACACCAGCAGCTCCCAGGGAAGATGTAATGGCATTAAAGAAGTGGCCAGTGGTACTGTGGCTTTACCCCCCCTTGAGGGTAAAAAGGGCCCCAGCTAGAAGAGCCGGCTTACATCCTCAACCACCTCCATCCCAGCCCGCACAAGAGGGAAGCCAGGTTCCCAGCCCCCCACCCCCCAAAATCATTGGGACAGACCCAACTCTTGGCCTCCCTCCTCTGACAGAGTAACAGTGGCCACCCACGTTCTGGGCAGGAAGGCGAAGGTTTGGTTTAGGGGATTTGTGGTCCTGGGCGACTGGAACCATTTCAGAAGTGTGTGCACTCCCCCAGCGCAGGAAGCGTGTCAGGCACGTAGGTTTGGGAGGCTCAGAGACCTCACATGGAAGCTAATGATGGAGCTTCTAAGCGCCAGGCCCACCCCACACACCCTCACTGACATGCTCTTCCACCCGGCCATTGGCGAGGACGTTGGCACCATCCACGGTACACACTTTCTTGTCACTAACTCTACAGCCCGGCCATCTCATCTCCCCCGCTGCAAAAGCTGTCCCCCACCAACCCAGGTGAAGGAGAGAACAGGCCCTTTGTAGGATCCCGCTGGTGGAGGACAGAGCTCCCCATAGTGCTGGTCACTCTCCTCTGTGTCCCTCTTCCCACAACCCTCGAGGGCAAGGACTAGTTCGCCTTTATCATTCATTCACAATACCTAGCATACAACAAGAACTTAATAATGGCTTACCTTTACACAGCGCTCAGCACATGCCAGGCACAGAGCAACTTTATGACTTTACGAATGAATGAATGAATGAATGAATGAATGAATGAAGCACTTGGATGAACATCCCTGAAGACTGAAGAAGTCAATAAGCTATTGGACTGGGTGACATATAAAAGTCCCTTCCCACCAGCGAGGCCACTGAGAATGCCAATGTTTTCCAACCATAAGCAGCAAAAATTTGGGATTGAAATCTTCCTCCCTCCACCCCAAGGACCCCTTGGGGAGGTGGCAAGGGAGAGAGAGATGTTGGAGAACTGTCTTGATTAAGCTGCCTTTTTTGACATTCTATCCATTGGGTGTGGGGCGGCAGTCCTGCTCAGCCCCTGACCGGTCCTGGGTCTGTGGACAAGGCCCTCCTCCACCTCTGAGCCTCTGCCTCCTTGTCTGGAAAACGGGGACCATGACCCCGGACAGACCATGAGGTCATGATGGCCCCGGCTGGCCTAAACTATCAGTGCCAAGGACCCCCAAGTTTCCGGTGCTCCCCAGGCCCTGACACACACATCCCTTAGGCCCCATTTTCCTTCTGATGATGTTCCCGAGATGAAAGGGGTGTTGAGGAAGGTGCATTTGAGCTTAAGGATGAATCACAATCAACTCAAGAAACAAGTCTAGGTCAGATATGAGTGGGAGCAGAGTCAGAAACTTACAGTAAATGCTGCCCTCCTTCCAGCACTGACTGGTCTCAAGCTGACTAATGTCCCCCCTCTCAAACCCCACTGTGCTCTCCTGGCTGCCCCAGCCTCTCTCTGAGGAAGGGGAGGCCCTGAGTAAGACTCACGCATAGCTCCCCCTGCCCGCTCTCCACATGCAGCACCCCTGCCCTCCAGGTCCCTTCCTCCTGGTGCAAAATCAGAAAAGTCTCCTTTCCCGAACAAAACCAGAAGCTCTCCTCTCCTAGTGCCAGGACCTAAAACCCACTGTTAGCACTCCACTCTACGGGGTCACCAGCCCAGCTTCGGAAAGCTTGGTGAGAAGAGAGACACACAAAGCTTATTAATCATGCTAGCAAGCTAGCAACCAAAGAACGGTGCCCAGCGGGAGCCTCAAAGGTCGACATTTGGCAGGAGGGAAAAGGAGATGGAATGGCAGGGGGTGGGGGTGGGAGGAAGCTGTGTTGTAACTTTAGCACCGGAAACCCCGGATGGGAACGTGAAGCCTGCAGAGCTCATGGAAAGGCCCTGGGCATCGCTGCCCTGCTGCCGCAGCCACTGGGAGCCCACCGCCGCCACCACCAGGGCACCCGGGTGAGAAGGATGGAGGTGAGGGGGAGGCATCAGAGCAATGAATTCTTCTCAGGAGTCACATCAGAGCAATCGTGGGTCACATTACAAAAACCACTCTTGGGGAGACTCTGGTATCAGGCATCAGAAGCCAAATCTCTTTCTCAGGTGACACACAGCAAGAATGCATTCTCATGTCGGGCATCAACCACAAAATGATGGAGTCTCAAATCAGACGGTGAGAAAAAAGGATTTAAAATGCAACCCTTGACTTGGGATTTTTTTTTTTTTTTAATAATGAATTCCCACAACTTTACTGGGACAACAGAAGCAGAAGGTGCTTGGGTGAGTCGGAGGGTGTCCCAGGCTGAGCTTGCTGCCCCTACGCCTGCAGGGAGCCCAATTCCTGCCAAGAAATGACCTAGTGCCTTAGCCTACAACAGGCACTCAGTCTCTCTAGTAGGCGGGAAATGCAAATTAAGACAACAAGGATATGGGCCTTTTCACCGGTCACGTTGACAAAAATAAAAACTGATAAGATCAAAGGTCGGTTAGGATGTGGGGAAGTCGATACTCATGCGCTAGTGGTGGAGGGTAAATTGTCCAGCCACCCTGGAAGGCACTTCGGTGGGGGCTCGCCACTTGAATGCATTTTCACCCTGCAACCTCTGCATTCTATTCTCAGCCAGCCTCTTCTCGGGAAAAGCGGCATACACGTTCTGGAAGCATCCATGGGAGGCTGAGGGGCCATGCGTTGCAATAGCAAACCAACAAAAAACAGCAGGAGGAACTTCATCACCCACCCATCAAGGACATAAACAAATAAAATGATGGAGACCCCCATCTGGTAGAATAGTACATAGCATTTTCAAGGATTCACGGGGGATCACTGAGTGGATGTCCCAGACATACTGCAGACATAGTAAAAGCCAAAGGAAGAATGGTGTGCTCTGCGGAGTATATGGAAAACCCTACCTACCTCTACAACAGTGATAAAATATGGACACGCATTTATCAAGGCCTGGGAGGCTCCACCTGGCCTGCCCAGGACCCCCAGCCACAAATAGTCCCAAAGCCGTAAAGGCAGTTATACCTCCGAGGAATCAACAAGAGGGAAGGTCCAAAGATTCAGTTTTATCTGTATTTTTTGCATTGAGGATATAGTCATATATCCCTGGGTCATTAAATATATACTTGGTTTTTTCATCTAAACAGGGGTTTCACTCTACAGAAAGGGAGCATGGAAGCCCCAGCCACCAAACATGAGCAAAGCCCCCAAGTCCCCCTTCACATTCCTTCCTTCCCTTTATCTCCCCAAGACTTTGGCTCCCCAAACTCACACCCTCCCCCGGGGCCCGCTGCAGACGACTTGAAGGGCCAGGAGGGTTCTCTAACCAGGGTGTCAGCTGCCCCTCTGCCCTCTGTTGGTGGGGGGTAGTCTCCTACTGCCCCGCTGAAGACCCGGGCGGGGTCGGGGGCATTTGTGTGTCCCCTTGTCTACCTAAACTCTTCCTCCTCTTGCCTGAAGCCCACCCCTCTATCCTCATCCCCGTTCCGGCTCCCGATGTTGGGATGAACAGGGATGACCTCCACACTGGAAGGCCCCCTTCCTAAAGGATTAAGGAGCGTGGGTCTGCCTCTCCCCCAACAGACCGCGGCTGTCCCCGCCTTTGCCCTTGATACCAAGATTCAGCAGGTCCTCACCAACACCTGCTGCGTTCCACCCGTATTGTGGTCCGCCACCGGCCTGTCTCTCCTCTTCAGTAGTCTCTGCGCTCGGGCGCTGGCACCGTAGACCACCTTGGGTTAATCTGAGCTCGCCCCCCACCCCATGCCTACACCAGTGCTGGCCACTGGTAAGTGCACAGTTTTCCTAAAGAAGTCCCCAAATTTGCTTCTGGGTTTTTCCTGCGACAGACGTCAGGCCCACCACTGACCTTTCTCCAGGTGCTGCGGACACCTACCACGTGCTCCAGGGCAAGGAATCCACATGTTGGCCAGACAGGGGTTGGGGGGGTGGATACTAACCTGGCCTGTCTAGCACCCTCACCCCTCACACTCCATTCCCCCAAGCCAATCGTTGGTTTCAGGGGCAAGTGGCAGGGAGAACCCCAACACCAACTTCTGTCCATGGAGGCCCCACCTGGCCTGCCCAGGACCCCGGCCCACAAACAGCCTACCTCCCGCAGGCAGCCCCCCACGGCTCAGTTACTGCTGATGGAATGAATAATGCCAGCATTCTGCCTGGGCGAGGGAGGGGGGGACCCCCAGCAGCCGGCCCACCTCCCACCTGTGAAAACTTGCACATTCCGGCCCCCCTCCTCCTCACCTGTGCCCCCTCACTCCAACTGGGCGGTAATGAGGGGAGGAGACTCCCTGACCTCCCCCGCCCCCTACGCCCCCCACACTGCCAGAGGCTCTCGGCAGTGGCGGCAAGGAGGGGGACTCCGGACCGCCTAGGGGCTCCGGCCACTCCCTTACCTGCGGGAAGGCTCCCAGCATCCCCAGGAGCAGAAGTCCCAGAAGGGCTCGGAGGGGGCGCATCGCGGCGAGTGGGAAGTGCCCACCCAGGCGGCCCGGGAAGCGCGCTGCGCCCACGTGCGGTGCCAGGGCCCCCCGGAGCCGCACCTGCGTGGACCTGGGGCGCCAGCCCACTTCCCACGGCGCACCCCGCTGGCTCCAGCCGCAGCTGCAAAGTCACTTCAAAAGTGACTGCTGTTTCTCCGAGGGTTCTGCCTCAGCTCTTTCCTACCCCCCGCCATCCCGAGGTGCACCCAGAACTGTTTCCAGGAACGCTACCGGCAGCAAAGTAAGCGCGACAAACACGTGCAGAGATGACTCAGGACCAGCCACACTCCCCTCGAGCTGGGTGAGAGACCTGCTGCGATTGGACAGAAGGCGTGGTCCCCAGCTCCAGGGAGCTGGCCGCCTGGCCCAGCTGGGTGAGGGGCTGGCAGGCAGCTCCCCCGGGGGGTGGTTTTGCAGAGGAGGGTCAAGAGAGAATTCTTAAGACGTTTTGGATGCAAAAAGGTGACTTTATTCAAGCCCGGGGACAGGACCCGTGGGCAGAAACAGCTGCCCCTGGGGATTGTGAGAAGTGGCTGATTATAACCTTGGGAGTTGGGGACAGAAAAGGCAGGGGAAGTTTCCAGAAGGACTTTGATATGCTTAAAGAAGACTCACAGGGTCCCGGCGACCAAGCTGCTGGCTCGCTAAGGCTGTTTTTTCCCCCTAGCAAATCATTTACCTTAAGACTGGAGGAAGTTCCTGGAAGACTGGTTTACTCTGCCTGCCTCAAGTATTTGTCAATGGGCTGCAGGTTATAAGGAAATCTAATTTTATCTGCCGTTTTCTTCTGCCTTTGTTCCCCGTATCATTCCCCCCAGAACAGTTTTGACCCTTAAATCTTTAAGGTTGCTGAGGGTGGAAGGTCTTTTCTTCTGTAAATTCTACCTGCTGACTGGGCGTGGCGGGGTGACCCTAACTATGGGTCAACAATGGTCAGTGGGGAGATATATATCTATATATCGTGTGTGTGTGTGTGTGTGTGTGTGTGTGTGTGTGTGTGTGTGTTAACCAAAGGCAGAGGCAGCCAACCCAAGGAGGACAGCATATATGAACCTCATTCAGTAGAAAGGAACATCTGTCAACTGGAAGTTATGGTGGCGAAGGAGTCTTGGTACCAGGCAGAGACAAGGGAAAAGACAACAGAATATGGTTAGTGTTATTATGAGAAGGAGCAGCCCCATAAAAAATGACCTTTGACAGTTAATCAGAATTTCCCTTCAATTCTTCCGTGTCGTTTGAAGAGAAATTGGAGGTCATCCACAGGTTTACATGTCAGTTGATGCACTAGATTCTTGTGAGGAAGGTACAGGTTTAATTCCTGATATGGGAGTCCGTGAGGAACGTCCCACTTTTACTGCAGTGGAAGTGCATTATGTGACCTAGCAGGGGCCCTTCCATTTTGGAGTTAAATCCCCTGCTTTATTAGACTTCCAATCTATTAAATAAACCAGGTCTTCGGGCGCCTTGGTGGCTCAGTCAGTCATGATCTCGCAGTTTCTGGGTTCGAGCCCCACGTCGGGCTCTGTGCTGACAGCTTGGAGCCTGGAGTCTGCTTTGGATTCTGTGTTTCCCTCTCTCTCTTCCCCTCCCCTACTTGCACTCTGTCTCTGTCTCTCAAAAATAAATATTTTAAAAAAATAAATAAACCAGATCTCCTCGGTTTATATGGGGTGGATTTCTAGTACTATCAGATCAGGTGAGGAAAGATATGGATTGTATATTTATTACAAAACTTATGAATTAACATGGCTTCAAGCGAATAACTTAATAAAGCACTATATTCTCCATCTACCGATAGGGGCTACAGTGAGAAAAGGCTTTTTGGAAGAAGATTGGAAACCTCGGTTTGGAGAGTCATAGCCAAATACCTGAGGAAACCAGAAGAATCCAGGATCTATTCATTTATAAAACAAGTCTAGTTTTAACAAATCCAATTATTTACATAAACTAAGCAAGAATAGTGACTGATAATGTAGATCTTTTAAAGTTTGCTTTGCTGGAAATTTTTCAAAAGGAATTTCTAGATTGAACATTTGGTGGCCTCTCCAGGCCAGAAGCCAAGCCAAGTACTCGCCATTAGGCATGACTGTGGAAGGGGCTGAATTCCTCTTCACGAGGTCCCCAATTTATCCTGAGTTTCCTGCACCTGCGAGGAAGTGACATTCTTTACTCAGATGGGAAGGCTGCCGGGAGCTCTGTAAGCAAGGCATTTCCAAGGGGCTTTATGGCTTCATGCTTTATAAAGTCAACCTTAGTTCCTTAAAACTGTATGGTCATATCTGAGTCTATGCATGTCCCTCTCAAATATGACATTCCATTCAAAGCCATAGTAAAATAACCAGTATTTCCAATGGTGTCCTGTTACAAAGAGAGCAAATTCTTAGTGAACTTATCCAAATAAGCATGATTGCCAGGAAAGGAAGAACACTCAATGAGAGTATGTGAATTTCAGAGGGCTCCCATAGAGAGAAAGTTACATGCTTCAGTTTGTTCACAGAGGTATACTTTATCCTATTTCTTTCTTTCTTTTTTTAATAATTTGCACACAAAGTAGATTTGAATTTTATTTATTTATTTATATTTATTTAATAAGATAAGAGCGCAATGGGGCACCTGGGTGGCTCAGTCGATTAAGCATCTGACTTTGGCTCAGGTCATGATTTCACGGTTCGTGGGTTCGAGCCCCGCGTCGGGCTCTGTGCTGACAGCTCAGAGCCAGGAGCCTGCTTCGGATTCTGTATCTCCCTCTCTCTCTGTCCCTCCTCCACTCACTCTCTGTCTCTCTCTGTCTCTCAAAAATAAATAAAAATGTTTAAAAATTTTTTTTCTAAATAACATAAGAACACCAGTGAGCAAGAGAGAGAGAGAGAGGGAGAGAGAGTGCAGAGGTCGAAGCGGGGCTCAAGCTCACCCAATGCGGGCCTCAAACTCACAAACTCAGGAACCAAACCGTGAGATCATGACCTGAGCCGAAGTCAGACCTTAACCTACACTGCTACCCGGGCCCCCTACTTTATCCTATCTCCGTAGATCATAGATATCTGAAGAGAAAGCTTCCTTAATCTGGGAGAGCAAACACTAGAAAACCAGCAATGTTGTTTTTTGTGGGATTTTTTTATGTTTTTTTTTTATTTATTTCTAAGAGAGAGAGAGAGAGACAGCATGAGCAGGGGAAGTTCAGAGAGAGAGGGAGTCACAGACTGAAACAGGCTCCAGGCTCCCAGCTGGCAGTCAGCACAGAGCCCGACGCGGGGCTCGAACCCACGAACCGCGAGATCATGACCCAAGCGAAAGTCGGACGCTTAACCGACTAAGCCACCCAGGCGCCCCAAAACCAGCAATGTTTTAAAACAAGAATCGCAAAACTATAATCTTCCTCAGTTTATTTAATCCCATGTTACTGATGACGTTTGGGAGGCGAGGGGAGGGGAGCAGAGCCCACAGCCAAGAGAAAATCCTTGAGATGTCTTTGGTGCAAAAGGGTGATTTTATTAAAGCCTGAGGACAGGACCTGTGAGCAGAAAGAGCTGCATTGGGGTTGTGAGGAGTGACTGATTATGGCACTGGGAGCTGTAAAGGCAGAGGGAGATTTCCAAATGGACTTTCACATGCTACAGAAGACTCCCAGGATCCTGGAGGCCTAGCTATTGTCAAGCTAAGGATGTTTTTCCCTCAAGCAAAGCAGGAACATTAAGGCGGGAGGGAGTTTCTGGAGAAATGTCATACTCTGCCTGCCTCAAGTATTTGCCAATGGGCTGCAGGTTATAAGGAAATTTAATTTTATCTGCCATTTCCTTCTGCCTTTTTTCCTCACATCCCCATGGAGGGGACCGTGATGTTAGGGCTCCAGGAAGCCGAATCTATGGGTCTCCGGATATTAGGCTATTGATAAAATTACAGACATTTATAAACTGGTGGAGACTCATATCCTGCGTGACTGTAATCTCTATCAGTAAACCGTTTGTTTTTCTCTCCTTTTTTTGGCTTTCAGGCAGTGAGGATTGCCCTGAGGAATGTCACATGTGTCCCATCAAAACCGGGAGGGGAATTGTGGGTTATCAGCTTGCGTTATGCTCCCTCATATTACTAATTCTTGTTTAGTTTGAAAGCATTTATTTATTAATGCTTTATTTGTTTATTTTTTATTCATTTTTTTTAAATGTGTGTTTATTTTTTTAAATGTTTTATTTATTTCTAGGAGAGAGAGAGAGAGAGAGAGACAGCGTGAGCAGGGAAGGGTCAGAGAGAGAGGGAGTCACAGACTGAAACAGGCTCCAGGCGCTGAGCTGGCAGTCAGCACAGAGCGGGACGCGGGGCTCGAACCCGCGAACCGCGAGATCATGACCTAAGCGAAAGTCGGACGCCCAACCGACTAAGCCACCCAGGCGCCCCTAAATGTGTGTTTATTTTTGAGAGAAGGGAGCACGAGTGGGGGACTGAAGGGGACAGAGGATCCGAAATGGGCTCTGTGCTGACAGCAGAGAGCCCAGTGTGGGGTTCCAACTCACAAACCACTAGATCCTGACCTGACCCGAAATAGGATGTTTATTTATTTATTTATTTTTTATTTCTAGGAGAGAGAGAGAGAGACAGCGTGAGCAGGGGAGGGTCAGAGAGAGAGGGAGTCACAGACTCTGAAACAGGCTCCAGGCTCTGAGCTGGCAGTCAGCACAGAGCCCAACGTGGGGCTCGAACCCACGAACCGCGAGATCATGACCTAAGCGAAAGTCGGACGCTTAACCGACTAAGCCACCTGGGCGCCCCCCGAAGTAGGATGTTTAACTGACTGAGGCATCCAGGCACTCCTGAATGCAGCTTTTTAATTCTCGAAATTCTGAACCTATTTCAGTTTTATGATTTTAAAGATGTCAAATACCTGTATTTGTCCTAAAGATCCTTTTTATTTTTTTTTTAAGTTTATTTATTCATTTTGAGAGAGAGAGAGCATACAGGGGAGGGACAAAGAGAGAGGGAGAGAGAGTATCCCAAGCAGGCTCCGAGCTGTCAGCGCAGGGCCCAACTCGGGGCTCGAACTCATGAACTGTGAGATCATGACCTGAGCCTAAACCAAGAGTCAGATGCTTAATGACTGAACCACTCAGGCACTCCCTAAAAGTTCTTTTTATAAATCACCTTAAAGATGAAACAGGTTTTTTTGGGAAGAGCATCAGAACAATTTAATATGACAAAATCTCAGGAATAGATATTGGTGATTGTTTTTTTTAATGTTTTATTTATTTCTGAGAGAGAGAGAGAGAGAGAGAAACAGCGTGAGCAGGGGAGGGTCAGAGAGAGAGGGAGATACAGAATCTGAAGCAGGCTCCAGGCTCTGAGCTAGCCGTCAGCACAGCCTGACACGGGGCTCGAACCCATGAACTGTGTGATCATGACCTGAGCCAAAGTCGGACGCTTAACCGACTGAGCCACCCAGGTGCCCCAGGAATGGATATTGTTAACAATCTGATATGAGAGCTCATTGTGATGCAGTTGACAAGGAAATCCATTTATTTCTGTAACACAAAACACTTCAATCATCAGAATATCACATGATGACCTTATTACCAAAACATATTAAGACCTTATGAATTGCATATTATCTCTAGAATGGTTACAGCATTTACCCAAACATAACTTAAGACTTATTACTATATAAGACTTGTCATTTGTTTGACAGTACTCCCAGAGTAACTTAACAATACCAAATACAAAGGTCTACTTGGTCAAAAAGACTTCATTTACAATTTAAATCTTGAGAAGTTTGTTAAAAACTTAGAAAGTTATAAAGCATGTTGTAAATAGAATTACAAGTCATTACAAAACTTAACTATTTATTTTACCAAGGTGACAAGAGATCTCAAAAGCAAATATGTAAAATTATATGTTTGTTAGGAAAACTTAGCTCTGGGACACCTGAGTGTCTCAGTTAGTTAAGCCTCTGACTCTTGATTTCAGCTCAGGTCATGATTTCATGGTTCTTGAGTTCGAACCCCAAGAGGGGCTCTGCACTGACAGTGTGGAGCGTGTTTGGGATTCTCTCCCCTCTTTCTGCCTCTACCTCTCCCTCTCTCTCTCCATCTCTCTCTCTCTCTCTCAAAAAAAGTAAATAAACTTTTAAAAAGCACTTAGCTCCTTTTATATTGAGAGGTTTTAACTTTAAGTAATCAAAGACCTGATAAAGAAAGAGCATAGAAATTAGTTTTCCAGGCAGACAAAAGAGAAAAAAAATCCTTTTTTTTTTTAATTTAGAATTATTCCTTAATTTCTATCAGTCTTAATTACATCTAGCAGCACTTTTAACTCTTAGAAACTTTAGTCTCCAGTGAAAACTAAGCAGTAACCTATTATGAATGGTTTGTTACACCAGAATTCTTTAGATGGCAAATTTATGAATACATTTAAGCACAAAGCATGTCTATCAGGGCAACTGGGTGACTCAGTCCATTGAGCGTCCGACTCTTGATTTTGACTCAGGCGATGATCTCACAGTTCATGAGATCAAGCCCCGAGTCTGTCTCTGTGCTGACAGTGCAGAGCCTGCTTAGGATTCTCTCTCTCCCTCCCTCCCTCCCTCTCTCTCTCTCTGCCCCTTCCCCTCCCCCCCTCTCTCTCCCAAAATAAATAAATAAACTTAAAACAATGTTTACCATCAGACCCAAGTATCCTTAGCTTCTGTGCACTAAGAAGAAACCAAAAACCACACACCTATCTTCAGAAATCAATGCTTCACCACTCCAGCCTATTTGGAAAAGATCTAGATGTCTAATGGATTTAATCCCATTTATCATGCAAAGCTTTGAAGTTTCAAGTTACCAAAGACTTTGAAGCTATCTTAAGTTACCCATGAAAACTTTGAGACAGAATTAATCATCATTTTAAGTCAACTTTTTGCTAACAAATTGCAACAGAGACTGACAGTTTATTTGACCTTCAGTAAACCCAGGTAAATAAGAGTTTCATGTTTATTTTTGAGAGAGAGAGACAGACAGAGTGCAAGCAGGGGAGGGTCAGAGAGAGAAGGAGGCACAGAATCTGAAGCAGGCTCCAGGCTCTGAGCTGTCAACACAGAGCCCACAAATGGTGAGATCATGACCCGAGCTGAAGTTGGACACTTAAATGACTGAGCCACCCAGGCGCCCCTAATGCTGGTAACTCTAAAGACATGTCTATTTTAATCAAACCAACAAACTTAAATTAGCTTAAGTACTGAATATGTTCCACCTATGTCCACTTAAAAGTCAATTAGCTCCCCATTGTCAGTGTTTCACCTGGGACACTAGTGGGGAAATCTGAAGTGGGGGGAGCAAGTTCTGGTTGGGTTCTCCTCACTCCTTGACAGCAAAGACAGTACAAGGAGCAGATGGTGCCTGGGGAGGCACAGAAGACGCGCTACGGGAGCCAGTTATGCAGCCCGCACCCGAAGGGGTGAAGAAATAGGAGGGGGCAGGAGAGGCAGGGTGTCACCAAAGGGCAGAGAAAGAAGGTTCCCAGATCTAAACTTTGCCAGCTCGGACAGAGGTGCTGACGCCATGATTTCCCCACCGAAGTAGAAATATTCAGTCCACGAGAGGCAGGAGAATGGGGAACTTTCCCAAAACAAAGAGAGTTTCAGCAGCTGCTTGGGAATATTACTTAAAGTCTCTGTCCCGAGGGAGACTTACCAGAGACAGTTGATCCCAATTATAGCCACGAACCCAGGAAATATATGAGGGAGAGACGCCCACATCTATTAGGAGGAACCGTGAGAGAGAGGCACAGTATCCTCCTCATTAAGGATGGCTTGTGTTTCCTCCAGCAACCTGGATTTCTATGGAGGAGGCCTATTTAGACCATTATCATCCAATCGAGCAGGAGGTTTGTTGGCCTGATCAGTGGCCAAACACATTCTGTCAGAGGCCCTTAGGTCCGGGTCCTGATTCAGAGCCATTAAGGCCTGGACCTAGGGTACCTCCGTCCATTTGTTCAGTTTTCTGCAGGGGAGGTCTAACAGATGGACCCCTACCGAGGCCATGCAGTGTTACAGGAGATCAGTCCTTTCTTAAATCTTTGCAATCTGAATTATTTCCAGTGGGTTAAAAGGCATGTCAAGGAGATCCCTTGGGGGCTGAAGAAGTTCCATGATCCTAGAAAAGGAGACAAGGTCCACTACAAAGAACCCCCACCCTGATTCCTGGATGGCGTCCCACACACACAATATGTCAGAGGTTCCTGGCGTCAAAGCAACCCAAGGAATCCCTAGAACAAAATCGTTGTGATCACCGCCTGCCATAAAGGCTCAGCCCTCCCCTGCTTCCTTATCACATTCTAGACTACAGTGGGTGCTGGCATGTGGACCAGGTTTGCCTTGCTGAGAAGATCAGGAGCCCCTTGGCTGCAGCTTATAAGGAAATTTTATTTTATCTACCATTTACTTCTGCCTTTGTTTCCCACATCACAGCCCCATACCCTGCCCACCGCCCCAGCTCCTAGAGGTGGGGGACTCGGGAGATTGGGAGGCTCCAGGCACAACGGTCTCACCCCCACCCCAAGAAAGGCCCAGACCTGAGTAGGTTCCTGCTTCTGATACAGATCAACCCAGACCTTCTCTCTTGCCGTGGGGATTCTTTTCAAAGGGACAGCTGGAGTCAGGAGACTGCAGAGAAAGCCAACACCCATGAGGAAATATATGCTGAAAAATGAATCAGCAGATGGATGATAGATGGGTGGATGGAGGAGTAGATGGAAGGGTGGGTGGGTGGGTGGGTGAGTTGATCGATGGGTGGAGAGATGGTTGGCTGGATGGCTGGGTGGCTGGGTGGGTGGATGGACAGGTGTGTTGGTGGGTGAGTGGATGGATGGGCGGGCAGGTGGACAGAAGGGTGGCTAGATGGACTGACTGACTGTTGAAGGGACTGATGGACAGAGAATAGAGCATTTGGTTATCAATTCACAAATATTTCCCTGCCCCCTGAAAGTTGTCTGCCTAGAGGAAGAGCCTAGAACTCTTGGTTCTCGTTTGCAGGGGGATAATTTTCCCTTCCCGTGCTTCTCCAACCCATGGCTTCTCTACTCCTTTATTCCATACACATATGCTGCACATCCACCAGGGAGGTTCCAGGTCAGGGACTCGTTTGCTTTTCTTGTATTTTTTTTCCAGACCTGGAAACCAAGAAACAGGCAGCCAGTCCTAGGTGCTATGATTAAAGATGGCCAGTTGTTCTTCCTGAGCCCAAAATAGCCCAGTGACCCTCAGGATTCTGCATCTCATTCTGTCCTGCAAGGTGTAAGGCCTCCATCTTCCAGAAACACCTTCATCTCCTTGGCCGACCAGCAGTCTCCCACCAGGGCACCCCACAGCTGCCCTTCCTGCCACACCGACTGCCCTCATGCTCCTGGATTCTACTTGGAAAAACTTTCTGTAGTGTGCACCCTCCCCGGACTCCCCCTTCTGGGCTCTCCTTAGGGTGCCCAGGCCCAGTGCCCTGGGATGTTTGAGCTGGGACTTTGTTAAACGATTTAAATACTTAGGTGAGTGATTATAAAGATTGCCCGGGTGGCCCTGTCAGTTAAACATCCAACTCTTGATTTCGGCTCAAGTCATGATCTCATGGTTTCTGGGTTCGAGCCCCACATCAGCGCAGAGCCAGGCTGGGATTGTCTCTCTCCTCTCTCCCTCCCCCTCCCCCACTTGTGTGCACAGGCACACACTGCAAGCTCTCTCTCTCTCTCTCTCTTTTATAATAACAACAACAAAGGACAACAAAAGTCTGTTATGGGGCGCCCTGGGGGGCTCAGTGGGTTAAGCATCCGACTTCAGCTCAGGTCAGGTCAGGTCAGGATCTCGCAATTCATGAGTTCCAGCCCCACCTCGTCTCTGTGCTGACAGCTCAGGGCCTGGAGCCTGCTTCTGAGTCTGTGTCTCCCTCTCTCTGCCCCTCCCCCACTCACACTCTGTCTCTTCTCTCAAAAATAAACATTTAAAAAGATTTTGTAATAAAAGAGTCTGTTAAATAAAAATTAAGTGAGTAATAGTGGAAGTGACCACCCATGATGATCATAGAGTCAGGCCGGGGCAAGAGCCACTCAGCTCACCTGCTTCTCAGTTCAGGGCTTTCTACTGTAGAAGAGCCGGTACCCTGAATAAAACCCACATGCATAACCAAACAACAACATCAAAACAGTGGACACAGGGGAAATGGAAATGAATGTTAATTACAAGTTTTAAAAACTCCACCTTTCTAGCAAGTGAAGAGACACAAATTAAAGCAACCTTTGATACATTCATTGACTCATGAAATCATCAGGGGTTTTTTTTTCTTTATAAATGCAACTTTGGTAAAATCCAACCCCAAAGTTGTAGTAAAACTGGAATATGGGTTCATACTCTGCTGGTAAATATTAACAACCCCTGTCAGAAAGCAATATAGCAATTCTTAGCAAAAGCCTCTCCCCACCCCCTGCAAAAAAAAAAAAAAATGTTTACAACTTGTGGCTCAGTCATTTCACCCCCATAAAGAAAAACCAAGGTAATAGTTCAACTGGAAAAAAGAAAAAAGGAAACCATAAACACAGCAATGTTTCCTAAAATGTTATTTATAAATTTTGGAAATACCCTAAGAATCACAACGTTGAGAGTAAAGGAGATTATGGTATATCTGCTTTCTAGAATACTACACATCCATTAAAAATGATCATTATAGGGGCACCTGGGTGGCTCAGTCCGATGAGTGTCCGACTTTGGCTCAGGCCATGATCTCACCGCTCATGGGTTCAAGCCCCACGTCGGGTTCTGTGCTGACAGCTCAGAGCCTGGAGCCTGCTTCGGATTCTGTGTCTTCCTCTCTCTCTGCCCCCCTCCCACTCACACTCTATCTCTCTCTCAAAAAAAAAAAAAATGAATAAATGTTAAAAAAAATTTTAAATAAATAAAAATAAAAATGATCATAATAGTGATATTGTGCAAGCCTGAGTCTCCCCCCTGGCATTCCCCTCATCGGCTTCTTAAGGGACACTTCACCAAAGCTCCTCTGCATAGAAGCCTAGGACGTGCGGTGGGGGTGGGGCTCTCATTACATGAAAAATCATATAATTTACTTAATGGTAATAACAATCACAGCCTTTGGGTGCTTACTTGGTGCTAAGATTTTTCCGGCGTTGGTAACTCTGATCCTCTGGGAAATCCCATGAGGAAGGTTGTATGCCCATTGTGCAGGTGGGGAACTGAGGCACAGCGCGGCGAATCCACCAAGCTACGGTTCCTCAGAGCCAATGGCGCTCAAGACCCTTCTCAGCCCGGCTCCGTGTTCACCTCCAGGCCCCCCGCCCCCCGACGCTCTCAGGCCGTTCCTCATCCCGGTTCCCACCGGACCACACCTCAGGCTCCTGTGTACCTCCAGAGCCGCCCCGGGGGCCACCTCTTTGTCGCTTTCCTGGCACTGTCTCTTCCCCTCCCCCAGCCACCTTCCCAGTCAGAAAGGCGGTTTCTGTCGTTTCTTCGGCACGTCAATTCTAGAACGGGTCTTACGGCCTCATGACTGTAATGACTAGTTCGTGGATCCATCTGGCCCGGGAAACTGGGGGCTCCCGGAGAACCAGGGTGCCTCGGGAACCTGAGGCAGTGCCTGGCACGGGGCCGGGAGCCCACAGCTGGCCAGCAGGGAGGAGGGCGCGCTCTGCGGCCAGGGAATGAGCTGGAACCCAGGCGGAAAGTGCGGCCTCCACTGGAGAAAGTGCAGCGGCTCAGGAAAATGGCGGCCCCGGCGGCGGGGCGTGGGGGGGGGGGGTGAAGAGCAGACAGTGGACAGGGCCGACTGGGCACGGCCTGCAAGCTCCGGGCGGCTCACGAACCCCCTAACAAGTGTGAAAGTGCTTTGAAGAACAGGAGGGGAAGTCCCTGGGCCCCACGCGAGGTGCAGCAGGCGGGCCCCGCTGTGGGATCGCGGGGGGCCAGAGGCCGAGCGAGCGCCCGCCCCGGCCTGCAGGAGGCGGGAAGGTGAGCAGTGCCCGCCTGCACCGGCTCATCTCAGAGGAAGGGGACAGAAGGTGGGCACAGCAGGAAGCCCTGGGAAGGGAACAGGGAGCCTGTGTCACCAAAGAGATGCAAGTAAGACAGTAAGACGCAAGGCTCAGGAAATTCAGGGACTTCCCCGACAGCTGGGAACCCCAGCCCCAAATGGCCCCAAAATACCCTCGGCAGATAAAGGGATTCTTTCTGCCACAGGCAGCAAGCAGGCAGGTAGGAGACTGCAAACCGGAAGAGAAAAGCCTGGACTCTTCTGCGCTGAGTAGCCCCGGTGCTTTTCTGAGGGCCTTGATGAAAGGAAGACTCTCGCTCAGGAGTTTTTCTGGCAGGACCTATGAGTCTGGCCACCTCCAACTCAGACTCTCAGAGGTCTCCCCCGCCTCGTGGCCCAGGACACTAGGTGGATCCTAGTCACTCAGCTCGGGCCTCTCCGAAGGTGGGGACTGGTGTCCACAGAGGGCTGGGGGCAGGAAGTTCGCTCCTTAAAGCTGGGAAGGAAAAAACATGAGGGGTTCCCAGCTGCCTGGGTAAGTTCTAGGAGTACACCCCCCGCCCCCCGCAGGATACCCAGGCCCTTGGCTCCATATTTAATCCTGGCAACAAGATTTCAAGTCAGCACTGCTGTCCCCACTTCACAGATGAACAAACCGAGGCTCAAAGTAGTTAAATAACTTGCCTGAGGTCACACAGCTTGAGAGTGGGTAGAGCTGGGATTTGGCTCCAATCCTGTCTGACTTTCAGGCCTCAGCTGCCTTCTTTTTTCCTTCTAGGCCCCTGCCACCCTTGCTTTCCCCAGGAGAAAGATCAATGCTGTAGGAGTCCTGGGCTAGCCGAGTCACAGGACATTTTCTTTTCTCCAAGTGTGTTTGTTATCTGTTGCTGTGTATCTCAGAACTTGGCAGCTTAAACTGACAATAAACATTAAATCACACCGTTTCTGTGGGTGAGCAGTTCAGGGGCACTAAACAGGGTGATTCTGGTTGCGGGGGGGAGGGTCTTTCAAGAGGCTGCAGTCAAGATGTCCCCGGGGGGCTCCAGGCATCTGAAGGCTTGGCTGAGACTAGAGGACCCGCTTCCAAAATCAGCCACTCACAGGGCTGCGGGCAGGAGACGTCAGTCCCAAGGCGGCTTGAGTACCCTTACAACATGGCGGCCGGCTTCCTCCAGAGCAAGTGATCCCCAAAGAACAAGATGGAAGCCACAACGTCTTTGATGATCTGGCCTCAGAAGTCATGTTTTGTCATTTCCGCACTATGTTACTGGTTACACAGGCTGGCTCTCCCCGGTGTGGGTGCATACCAGGAGGTGGACGGAGTCCGCTGGCGGCACGTTGCCTTCTCTGCCAGACGTGGATTCTCAAACTGCCAGGCTGGGATGCAGGGGTGGCTCGGTCGGTTAATCAGCTCAGGTCATGATCTCAAGGTTCGTGAGTTCGAGCTCCGCATCGGGGTGCTGTGCTGACAGCTCAGAGCCTAGAACCTGCTTAGAGTTCTGTGCCTCCCTCTCTCTCAATCTCTCTCTCTCTCTCTCTATCTCTCTCTGCCCCTCCCCTTGCTTGTGCTCTGCCTCTCACTCTCAAAAATAAATAAATAAAATAAATAAAGCTGCCAGGCAGGCTGCTGAGGGCTGCCACGAGCCCTGAATAAAACAGTGGATGCAGAAAGCTCTGAGATGAAAGGGGAGAGATGTAAAGGGCAGAGCGAGAGACACTCCCGCTGGGGCTGGGAATCCAGGCCCCTGCTGCAGCCCCAGACTCTCCGTATGGGACCAGGGATGAAACACTCACAGCCTGGGGTTCCCCTTCCCCAAGGATGGGTTTCCCATGGCATTCACCGTTCCAGCTAGGAGTGACTCAGATGAGGTTTTGGGTGTCCACAGGCGAGAGCCTAGGGGTCAGAGATCATCCCTGGCCTCTCAGGTGATGCCACATGGGCCACCGTCCCCTGGGCCTCAGCACAGGCCAGCCCGCTAGTCACACAGCTGCTGTGGGCACTTCCCTGGCCCTTCGTGCTGGGCTCAGTCTTATAGGGGGCAGCTGTAGGGGTGGGAAGTCTAGATGGAGGGTAAGAAGCCCAGGTGCAGCCTAGGTCTGCATCCAGCTGTGCGACTACCCCCCTCCAGGCCTCAGTGCCCTCGTCTGTAAAATGGGGGACTGGGGGTGCCTGGGTGTCTCAATCCGTTAAACATCGACATTGGTTCAGGTCATGATCTCACAGCTTGTGGGTTCGGGCCCCGCGTGAGGCTCTGTGCTGACAGCTTCAAGTCTGGAGCCTGCTTCAGATTCTGTATGGTCTTTCTCTCTCTCTCTCTCTCTCTCTGCTCCTCCCCTGCTCTCTCTCTTTCTCTCAAAAATAAATAAACATTAAAAAAATTTGTTTAACGGGGAGCTGACATCTGACAGTCTGCTTTAAGTCCTCTTGGTCTGGGGCTCCAGGGAGAATGGAGAGGAGGCCTGGGTCTCATCCGGACCTGCGAGACATTTCCAGTCCTGCTCTTCTAGGCTGGTGGAGACGCTAGGACCCGCCCCTGGTCAAGCCCTGTATCTACCATGTACTAGCTGTGTGGATTGCAGCAAGTTACTCACCCTCTCTGAGCATAAGTTTCTTCATGCATGATGTGAACAGTGATATCCGCTGCACAGGATTGCAGTGAGGACTTTAAGAAGGTTCATGTGACTAGTGCCGTGGGGAGGCCCTGCTCTCCTGCCCAAGCCCCCGCAGGCAGCTTTAACCCTCTTGAGTTCCTGGGACCAGGAGCCGGGCAGGGACTCCCACTATTCCTCACAGTTTCCAATATTCCCTTCCACCTCCCAGAGCGACAGAGGAGGAAGCTAAGACCAGAGAGGGAAAGAGACTTGCCCAAGGCCCAGACGTGGCAGGGATGACCCCGGGGGGCCTCGCCCCCCCCCCCCCCCCCCCCCCCCCCCCCCCCCCCCCCCCCCGTCACGGAGTCCCCGCCTCCCCCAGACCTTCCTGCTCAGCAGGACCGTTGTGAATGGGGGTGAGTCATTTCAACTCTCAGGAAACCAAGCCTAGTCCAGTATTAATCACGGAATCAGAGGCTTCGGGTGCGAGAAAGAAACAAGCAACAGATGGTACCAGCAGCTCAGTCAGAGGCACAAGTGAGGAGAGGGTGTCCCCTTGAGCTTGTCCTTGCAGGGAGGTCCCCGATCCTGCGTGCCTGGACAGGAGTTACCCGGGAAGCTTCTCAGGAAAGAGGGAACCACTCCTCACAGAGCCCTTCCTATCCTGATGAGCCACACTTCTCTCCAAGGAGCACTCACCGCCGCCCCCCCCCCCCCCCCCGATGGAAAAATCAAGGTCAGGGTCTGCTGAGCTTCCAAGGAGGAAAAGAATCCCCCAGGGACAGAGATTTTGCCACTGTGTTCAATGCCTGGCATAAAATGGGTGTATGGCTAAAGAAAAAAAAAAAAAAAGAAAGAAAGGCAGAATGAAGGAATCAAAGGTACTTACAATGGACCTGGACAGTGGCCTTGCAAAGTGATGATTTTTTTTTCAAGGGACGATTTTTTAAAATCCGTGAGAAATCGGATGCTCGGAGCAATAATCTGCTCAAGCCAGCCAGTGACTGAGTTTCTAGAGCCATGATTCAAAGCCAAGTCTGTGACTCCAGAGTAGGCCTCTCTCCCCTCTAGGGTGGTGGCTGTCCTTGCTGTAACGGGCACCCCCAAATCATGTTGTCCTGAAGCCCCAGGCGTAGTCCACGCTTCCCGGGTGTCCTACAGTCTGCTCTCAAGCTCCCAGAGCTGTCTGTTGTGAAGGAGTTTGCTCTGTTGTGAAGGAATTTGTGTTTCTGTCAACCCCCCTCCTTCCCCACGTGGGGCCCGGCCTCTGACAGTCCAGTCAGGGAGGCTCCCAAGGACCAACTCTGGAGGATTGGAGGGGTTCAGAGGCACCCCTGAATCATGACTTCCAACCAGAACATTCAAGAAGCCAGCCTCACTCTCTGAAGGCTGAGAATTTAGCGACAGATGAATGATTGATCAAGGCTCCAACCACGGGCCTGCCCATCAGCCTGAAATTCCACCGTTACTCACTATTTTGGGTGGAGGTATTGAAGGCCCCAGTCAAAATATAAATCATTTCTGGGGGAAACCACTTACTAAGTCATTAGCGGGTGTCACAGACCCACATGGCTGGTTTCTCAGAAGAGCCTTGGTGAGAACAGGGCCAGAGGACCTGATGGCCAAGTATAAAGTGGCCGCTTACTCACCAGTGTCGAGGTGTCGAGGAAGCACTTAGATTCAGAACCAGCTTTTACCTAGACCAAAAAGATCCCCATGTGGGGCCTGCCTTTCACCACCATCACCTTATCCCCTATCGTATTCCCCACTGGCCCCCTTTCTGCTCCTGGGGCCACCAAGCTTGTTCCTGCCACAGGGCCTTTGCACTTGCCTGAAACCCTATTCCCCAACTTTTCAATATGCTGGCCCTCCAAAGAAACTTGTGGGGCGATGGATATGTTCCGTGCCTTGGTTGTGGGCGTATGGATGTATACATATGAGAAAACACCAAATTGTGTACTTTAAATAGGTAAAGTATATGTGTCAATTATACTTCAATAAAGCTATAAAAAATAGAAAAGTTTTAATTTTTATCTTTTATTTCAGAGCGAGACCACATGAGTGAGGGGGGAGTGCAGAGGAAGGGAGAGAGAGAGAGACAGAGAGAGAGAGAGAGAGAGAGAGAGAGAATCCCAAGCAGACTCCATGCTCAGTATGGAGCCTAATGCAGGGCTCGATCCCATGACCCTGGGATCATGACCCGAGCCGAAATCAAGAGTCAGACACTCAATCAACTGAGTCATCCCGCCGCCCTCCAAAATAAATTTTTAAGGGAAACTCTACAACCAACAAGGGGTTCACACTCAAGACCTTGAGATGAAGACTTGCATGCCCCACTCACTGAGACATCCAGGCACCCCTAAAAATAATAAATTGTTTAAATGCTGCCTTTTTCATCCTTTGGGTCTTTGGCTTGGATGAAAGCACCTCAAAAAGGCTGTCCCCCAAGCTGCTGGTGCGGGTCTCTGTCACCTCACCCTGTTCGCTCCTTTCAAGGAGCGCCTCACACCACCATCTGAAACTATTTGCCGGGAGCCTGACTTCCCCCCAGGACTGGAGCTCACGAGGTGGGGGGGGGGGGGGCAGGGATTGTCCGCCTTGTCCACTGATGTGACCAGGGCTCAGCTTAACGCATTTCTTTTGGATGACTGAACGAAAAGGCCAGGGGCCCCCGGGAGGCCTGGCAGACATCGGCCCTGCCTCTGGGGGGCCCCTCCAGGGGTGCAGCGTGGAGGCTGAGAAGAGCAGGCACTGCTCTGAGAGTAAAACCCAGAACAGAGTCGTGGCACCATCCACAGCACAGGGATGGGGGGTGGGGGAGGGCACGGGAACAGGCCACAGTCCCAGCCGGGAGGGACCCTGTTCCTGGCAAGAGCTGCCCATCAGCACGTGAAGTTCATTCAGAAAATCCCCTGGCGCTTTCCAGCCCCAGTCCCTCCAGCGCTGGGCCCAGGGCCTCCTCTCCCTCCGAATAGGAGCCAAGAAGCCTTAAGGCCTGAATCTTCATGATCTGGGGAAACTGAGGCACGGCCCCAACTCGGGCCTCAGCTGGGTCTGGAGACTCATGGGGTCCCCGCTGGAGACTGGGACCCTCTGAGAAAAACCCAACAGTTGTCACCAACAGCCCTTAGCTACTCATGACTCAGCTGCTGGTTTGCATAAGAAGGTGGCTCAGAGTGTGAGCGAGAAAGGGATCTGGAAGACTGTGAGTCGCTTCCCATGGGACAACCCCCCCCCCCCATTAGCATTATCCCTAAGGAGAGTCAGGCAGCAAGTTAGTAGAGGGACAGTCCCCAGACCCCAGGCTTCTGCCCCCTTCCCCTCCCCCCTTCCCAGCCCCTTGGCCACCACCTATTTTGTTGTGCTTATTTGCTGCTTTGTACCATCTGCCTTCTCCAAGGGAGCAAAGGCTTGACCTCAGAGTTTCAGACCCTGGCAAGGACGGTGCCAAAGGGTGACTGTAGAGGGTGGTGAAATGTCAGGTGATGGGAAGCAGGCGGCCTGTTGAAATGCTGCACGCGCAGGTGCACCTGGGCGGCTCAGCGTCATGATCTCCGGGTTTGCGGGTTCAAGCCCCACGTCAGGCTCTGTGCTGACACCTCAGAGCCTGGAGCCTGCTTTGGATTCTGTGTCTCTCTCTGCCCCTCTCCAGCTCATGCTCTGTCTGACTCTATCTCAGAAATAAATAAACAATTTAAAATTTTTTTTAATTTTTTAATGTTTTATTTCTGAGAGAGAGAGAGACAGACAGACTGTGATCAGGGAAGGGTCAGAGAGAGAGGGAGACACAGAATCCAAAGCAGGCTCCAGGCTCTGAGCTGTCAGCACAGAGCCCAACGCTGGGCTGGAACTCATGAACATGAGATCATGACCTGAGCTGAAGTCGGACACTCAACTGACTGAGCCACCCAGGCGCCCCTAAAAATACTTTTTAATTCCAGTTGGTAAGCATGGTAATCATGCATAGTTGAGACAAGGGAATATAGTTCTTGGAATGTTGGGCTCTTGGAATCTTAACTTCCTACTGCATTAAGGATGGGGTTCACATGTTTTTTAAATGCAAACAATTCCTGGGGCACCTAGGTGGCTCAGTTGGTTGGGCATCGACTTTGGTTCAGGTCATGATCTTGCAGTTCATGAGTTCGAGCCCTGCGTCTGGCTCTGTGCTGACAGCTCAGAGCCTGGAGCCTGTTCCAGATTCTGTGTCCCCCTCGCTCTGCTCCTCACCCACTCACTCTCTCTCGCTCTCGCTCTTGCTCTCACTCTCTCTCTGTCTCGCTCTCTCAAAAATAAATAATCATTAAAAAATTTTTTTTAAATAGTACATGGGCCTGGACTGTTGGGTAATGCAACACATTTGTCAAAGGTGACTCCTTTAGCTACGTAAATTGGTATGGATTAATCAGTTCTGGTCATATTCTCAGAGATAGGATGCTGTTCTGACCATATGTGCCGCACCCACTGGGCATCTGATGTTTGGATCAATGAGAAGAAATGTTGTCGCATACCTGGATCAATCTGTGTCAGGAAATTTGCATTAAATCAATTCCTGGGTCACCTGCATGCCTTGTGATTGGACATCCGACTCTTATTTCGGCTCAGGTCATGGTCTCAAGGCTCGTGGGTTCAAGCCCCGAGTAGAGCTCTGTGCTGACAGCTCAGAGTCTAGAGCCTGCTTCAGATTCTGTGTCTCCCTCTCTGTCATCCCCTCCCTCACTCATGCTCTGTTTCTCTCTCTTAAAAATAAGCGAACATTAAAAAAAATCTTCATTGAAAAATCATAATTCTGGCCTTTCACATTTTATCATATTTGTCCACAATCATCTAGTGTGTGGTTAATTTATATTGCTTGATAAAGGTGTGCAGGTTTTTTTAAATGTTTGTTTATTTTTGAGCAAGAGAGAGACAGGATGCACATGGGGGAGGGGCAGAGAGAGAGGGAGACACAAAAATCTGAAACAGGGTCCAGGCTCTGAGCTGTCAGCACAGAGCTCAACACGGGGCTTGAGCCCACGAACCATGAGATCATGACCTGAGTTAAAGTCACACGCTTAACCGACTGAACCACCCAGGTGCCCTCAGGTGTGCAGTTTGTAAGCTAGAGTAAAAGTTTTGTTCTGAAATTGTGGAAAAGTGTCTTAAAGCTGTTTTCTGAGCTCTAGTAGAATTAAGTGCATATGTATTCAGCTCTGAAAAATTATTATCATATAAAATATAGCCCAGTATATGCTCTGGCAATCCTGGTGTGGTTGGGACGTGATTTGAAAAACTGAGCTCAGGTGTAGGCTGGGTTTGTGATGTAAGGGATGTTATGTTTTATTCAGGGGCTGAAGTATTATTTTTGTCTTCTGAGCTCATCGGGGTGTTGATCACAGTTATGGTTATGATACCTAAGACTGGCCACCATATTTTGCCAGTACTGTGTATGGGGTGGGGTACGTTTGTAGCCTAGAATAATGTCCTCCATTATCTCTCTGATGAATCATCCCTTGGAGACATTGACAATAGGTTATTAAAAGCCAACAAGTCATCTCTTTGAGACTTCTAGTAATCGTTGTAAGGTTCCTAGTGTTGCTGCTATTTCAGGCAAGAAGCAATCATTAAAATAAGGATGCCTCATGGGCGTGAGCACCTATAGGCACTCGAACCAATCGGCATTTACCTGTTGTGGCCAAGCATCGTCATCTGATGTGTCTTCTGAAAAATATGAGAGACCTTCCCAGGCTCTTTCAGCTAACAGGGCAATTTCTGGATCATCACTGTATGTTATATGTGGCATATGTAGATCATTGTCGGAAGATTCTGGAAGGTCTGGTATGGTTGGGTCTCCTGTTTGGTTTGTCTCTCTTTCTCCACTACTGTGAAAAACTTTATGCTTTTAGTGCTGCATTATTTAAGCAGATGGTGGGGCGCCTGGGTGGCTCAATCAGCTAAGCGTCTGACTCTCGATTTCAGCTCAGGTCATAATCTCAGTTTGGGAGATTAAGCCCCATGTCGGGAGCTGAACTGAGCGTGGAGACTGCTTAAGATCCTCTCCGTCTTGGGCACCTGGGCGGCTCAGTCGGTTGAGCGTCTGACTTCAGTGCAGATTATGGTCTCGCAGTTCGTGAGTTTGAGTCCCACATGGGCTTGCTGCTGCCAACCTGTCCGTGCAGAACCTGCTTCAGATCTTCTGTCCCCCTCTCTCTGCCCGTCCTCAGAGTGTGCTCTCAAAATAAATAAACAAATAAACAAACATTTTAAAAAAGTTATCTCCCCGCTCTCTCCCTCTGATCCCTTCCCAACTTGCTTTCTCTCTTTCTCTAAAAATAAGTACATAAATATTTTAAAAATAATAAAATAAATAAACTTAAAAAAATTAAGCAGGTGGTATGATTGGTTAATCTTCTGCACAATGGTTGGGTCCTGTTACCACCATGGCAATTTTTGTTGTGGCCGTAGGTGAAGTATCTGGTTAATTCAACAAGAGAAAAAAATCAGGAGAGCTCACACCAGCTACCCCCTTCTACATGATCACAATCACGCTGCACCAACACCCGCACTTGGGATCCAGCAGCAACCTCTGCGAGGCCCACCGCACAGGACCTGCACACGGTGAGTGAGCTTGGGATCTTTGTGAAAATGTGTAAGCAGGATCCGAGCATTCTGCACACCGAGGAAATGAGCTTCCTGAGGGAGTTGGTGCAGAGCTTGGCGGGGACGGGGAAGGGGGCGTGGAAATACCACCTGCTACTTATAAAACTCAAACAGAAGACAATATCAAGGAAGAAAAAGCACAAAGGAAGAAGGCAGAGGAAAACATAAAGACACACAAACTGTCGTCAAGTGGCGAAGGTGTTCTAGAAATTGACAATGAAGGTGTGATTGAACCAGATACTGGTGCCCCTCAAGAAATGGGATATGACAATGTAGAGATGATTGAGGAAATGATGGACTGGGCAAATGATTTAAAAAAAATGGCTGCCATTGATGCGATGGTGAACTATAGAAAGCCATTGACTTGTTGACAGATGCCATCAGACTGAACCCTCCCTTGGCCATTCTGTATGCTAAGGAAGCCAGTGTCTTCATCAGATTACAGAAGCCAAAAGCTGCCATCCGAGATTGTGACAGAGCAATTGAAGCAAATCCTGACCCAGCTCAGCCTTGCAAGTGGTGAGGGGGAAAGCGCACTGCCTTCTGGGCATCTGGGAAGCAGCAGCATGCGACCTTGCCCTTCCTTGCAAACTGGATCATGATAAAGATGCTAGTGCAACGCTGAAAGAGGTTCAAGCGAGGGCCTCGAAAATTGCCGAACCTTGGAGAAAGTAGGAGCGAAGACGTGAGGAGCGAGAGATCGAAGAAAGAATAGAAAGGGTTAGGGGAGCCTGGGTGGCTTAGTCGGTTAAGCGTCAGACTTTCGCTTGGGTCATGATCTCGCGGTTCGTGGGCTCGAGCCCCGCGTCGGGCTCTGTGCAGACTGCCAGCACAGAGCCTGGAGCCTGTTTCAGAGTCTGTGACTCCCTCTCTCTCTGACCCTCCCCTGCTCATGCTGTCTCTCTCTCTCTCCTAGAAATAAATAAAAACATTAAAAATAAAATTTAAAAAAAGAATAGAAAGGGTTAAGAAGGCTCGGGGGCGGGGGAAGATCCCCAGGGGGGAGGAAAGAGCCACAGGATAATCGGCTCAGGTGGCTTTCCTGACAGAAGGCCTGGTAATTTTCCCAGAGGAATGGCAGGGATCAAGCCTGGAAAGGCAGCAGTGCCCGGGCTCAATGATTCTCAGGGACCCAGTGGTCTTTATAGCCACGCAGGATCCAGAAGTTATGGTGGCCTTCCAGGACATGGCCCAGAACCCAGCAAATGTGTCAAGTATCACAGCCACCCAAAGGTCATGAATCTTAATTGTCGGCCAAGTTTGGAGATGAAGCTCAACGGCTTCCTGACAGATAAAGCCTCCCTGAAGGAAAAGCAACTCCAGCCATCTCACAAATGCTGCATTAGTACAAATCAGTGTAGCTCTGAGCTTCTTATGCAGACAACCGGGGTGCCGTCAAGCTAACCCCTACCCCTCTACCCCACTTGCAACTGGAACATTGTACAGTGGTTTTGCCATTAGGGTGTTCATTCAGAGAATGTTCTCCTATTGGGAATTACACCCTTTAAGCTCTTTTTAAACCAGGGCACCTGGTGGAACATTCAACTCTTGACCCAGGGGGTTGTAAATTCAAGCCTCATATAGGGTGTAGAGATTACTTAAAAATAAAATCTTTAGGGGTACCTGGGTGGCTCAGTCAGTGAAGCGTCTGACTCGACTTTTGGCTCAGGTCGTGATCCCAGGATTGTGAGATTGAGCCCCGGGGGCTCATTCAAGAGAATATTGGCAATTATAAAGAATACTGGCAAAATCAATACAATATTGACAATTACAAGGACTATTTTGCTGAGCAGCATCGTTGGCAGGAAACGAGATCGGCGTTGCATTTTCATATCCTAATTGATAATGTGAGTGAGTGTGCATGTATTTGACTTATCCTATAATGTGTAAGTGCAAAGTAAGTAGGGGCACAAGAATATATAGCAGGTTTCTAATCTGTAATATGAGACACCACCAGTATATAATTTTCCTCCAGTTAGTCTTTTTTTTAAGATTTTATTTTTTTAAGTTTATTTATTTTGAGAAAGACAGAGATGGTGCGAGTGGGGGAGGAGCAGAGGGAGAGGAAAGAGAAAGCCAAGCAGGCTCCATGCTGCCAGCGGAGTCAGACGTGGGGCTCAAACTCACAAAACTGTGAAATCACGACCTGAGCCGAAAATGAGTCAGATGGAAGCTTAACCGACTGAGCCAGCCAGGTGCCTCTTAAAGATTTTATTTTTAAGTAATCTCTACACCCTACGTGGGCCTGGAACCCTCAACTCCGAGAACAAGAGTTGCCTCAACCAGCCAGACGCCCCTTCTCCAGTTATTTTTTTTAAGAAGCTGCACTTTTATTTATTTTTAAATGTTTGGTTTCTAAATTTTTTAAATGCTTTTATTTATTTTTGAGAGACAGAGCATGAGCATGAGCAGGGGAGGGGCAGGGAGAGCGGGAAACTCAGAATCTGAAGCAGGCTCCGAGCTGTGAGCACAGAGCCCAACGCGGGGTTCGAACCCACGAACCGTGAGACCATGACCTGAGCTCAAGTTGGAAGCTTAATGAACTGAGCCTCCCAGTTGCCCCTAAAAAAATTTTTTAAGTGGGCAGAGCCTTATGCAGGGTTTGAACCCACGACCCTGAGATCAATCCCTGAGCTGAGATCAAGAGTCAAACGCTTAACCAACCCAGCCACCCAGGCGCCCCAATGTTTCTAAATTTTCCAACACATGATGAGTCGACGACACCGGCCACGCCACACTGTCACGAGCGTGCTTGGAAGGCACACACACGACTTGTGTCCCTCTGCAGGATGTCAGCTTTATTCAGTCACAAAGCAAAGTTAACATGGTTCTAGAGCAGGTTCAGGATTCCAAACTCAGTGACATTTCCCCACGTGATTAACTTGGCCTCTTACCCGGGCACCCAGAGCAGAACGGGAGACAAGCCACACAACAGACAAGGTAGCAGGGGGCGTAGGAAGTCAATGAGCCAAACGCAAAGTCAGTCTGTGGGCGCGCAGCTGGGACGAAGGCCTCGGCCCGTCTGGTCCGGGTCAGCCGTTGGCGCTTATGGCCTATTCTGTTGGAGCAGAGAACGACCCCAGTTCTGTTCGGAGATCCGTGGGGCAGAGCCTTGGGCGGGAGCTGCCTTTTTGAAGTGATCAGACGCGGAGGGGCCACATCAGAAGAGTCTGACGGTTTACTGAAAACAATCCTCCCCTTTTGAAAGGGGTGTAAATCAGTCTTGGGCCCTTGCAGACTCCTCTGCTTCTGGCTGTTACCAGATCTGGGGGGTCAGCTGCTGAAGGCCCCGGCGATATCTTATAGCTGTGATGCCTTTAATGGCTGTGTCATTGCTTGACACAAGCCTCTGCTTGACATGAATGACTCCATCTTGCTCTCTAAGCAGACTGCGGTGGGGTGGGCGTGGTGGTCAGAGAGGGCTTCCCTGAGGAGGTGACACAGCAGCTGACAGCAGAAGGAAGAGCCGTCTGGGGGGGAAAGAACAGGAACCAGCAGGGGCTGCTGCTGGGAAGACCTCAGTGAGGGCAGTTGGGGGGAACTTCCAGCGGCCCCGCGGGGCCGAGTGTTGCCTAGGGCGAGAAGAGCGAGCTCCAGATGAGGCCAGAGTGGGCAGGACCCTGGGTTGCTTACTCAGCACCCAGAGAAAAGGAGGCTTGGCCCTCGAGCAGCCCAATCAGACCGAGAAATGTAGATGGATAATAAATAGCCACAGATGAGTCATCTCAAGCCTTGATTTTTGAGCCTGCCTTGCAGCTCTCCCCAGCCTGAATCCTTCCCCGGAGGGGCCCCTGATTTCAAAATGACCAGGTCAGGCAGAGCTCAGCCCCCCGGGGCCCCTGTGTGGGAGCTCTGCGCTGCAAGAGCCCAGGCACCAAGGCAAGCTTTTCCTTGCGACAGCTGCATTCCCATCCACCTTCCCCGGGACTCAGCAGAATGAACAGCATGCGGAGAACCTTTCTCATGTGATCTGGGCTGCACATGTTTTTTAAAAAGGAGAAAAAGAAACGCCTTGTGTAAATGAATTGGAGGTAGCCGGGTATTGTTGGGAAAGAAAAAAAAAAAGAAGAAGAAGAAGAAGAATCACAAGAAGCAAGCAAGCAAGAATTTGAGAAAGTCAAATGAAGCTGGGTTCAGGTCGTGCCTCTGTCTCCAGGTCGCGCCTCTGTCTCGGCCGCAGCTGGGCAACCCGGAGCGAGCTGGTTAACCTCCCAGAGGCCGGCTTCACCCACTTCACAGGGCTGTGCAGAGATTAAAGGAGCTGATTAAGTCTTCACATAGTGCTGGATACACAGGAAGCTCTTGAATATTCATTGCCCAACTACTACAAAGACCGGGATCTATTCTAAACATGCAAATATGCCACCATCTAGTACAGATGAGGCCACCAGTTCTCCCTGCAGGCCCCCAGGTCCCCAAGGGTTCAAGGCACGCAGGCAGGCGGAAGGACTTGCCCATAGTCTCAGGACCCCCACTGGAAGGCAAGGTCAATGAGACAGGGAGTTTTGCAGGATTTCTTCAATGCTTTCCCCACCAGGGTTTGGCACGATAAATATTCGTTGATTTAATGAGTACAGCCATCCTGAGTTAGTGATAACAATTGTCAAACACTTAGTTCGGCTTGCCACCCTCCAGTGGCGTTCGGTTGCTTTAGACAATGAACCCAAAGGGATTTACATGGTTTACTGCTCTCCGCACAGCAGGCGGCCTGAACCCCATGTTTGAATGGATCCCCTTGCCCTCAAAGCCCCAGGGCGATGTGTGGCACTGGTCCAGCTCAATGCTGAGCATACCGTTGTCTGGGTCGCAGTTTAGGAGACCCCCAATCTCATAAGGCTCCTCTGCCGCAACGTGATATTGTTTGTATTACCCAGCAATGGAAGCAGATCTCCGTTGGGGCTGGTGGGGGCGACCCTCCCATCCCAGAGGGTAAATGGACTTGTTCTCTGACCCACAGGGAGACAGTCGCTACGTCTGTCGGCTGTGGACTGTGCACATGGACTGCCCAGGACAAAAACCAAAAGTGCCATGTGATGTGTAGAAACAGCAGGGAGAATTACCTCCCACCGACGATACTGCCTCCCATTTACTGAGCAGCTTCTTCTCGCTTGCCAGAGATCAAAACAATAGCCCCTGGGCACCTGGGGGGGCTCATCAGTTAAGTGTCTGGCTCTCGATTTTGGCTCAGGTCATGCATGATCTCACGGTTCATGGGATCGAGCCCAGCTTCCATCTCTGAGCCGATAGCTCAGAGCCTGCTGGGATTCCCTCTGTCCCTCCCCTGCATTCTCTCTCTTTCTCTCAAAATAAATAAACAGAACAAAAACATAAAAAAATAGCCTCTATGTCAGCTTGCTCTTGCTGCTGTAACAGAACACCACGGACTGGGGGCTCACACAGCAGAAGCTTACTTCTAAAGTCCAAGGTCACTGTGTCAGCATGTTTGGTTCTTCCTAAGGCCTCTCCCCTTGGCTTGCAGACAGTCACCTTCTCGATGTCCTCACTTGACCTGGCTCCTAGGTGTGCCACCCCGGTGTCCCTTCCTTCTGAGACATCCCACTGCTGGATTGGGGCTTTTATGACCTCACTTCGCCGAACATCCCCAGAAGCCCTATCTTCAAATGTAGTCAAATTGGGGGTTAGGGCCTCGACAGATGGATTTGGGGAAAACACATCTCCATCTACAACAGTCCTTACCCACAGGAGCTCATTTATTCTTCCCCATGTCCCACAAGGTAGACATTACAATAGCCAGTTTATGGATACGAACTTGAGAGGTGAATCATCCAATGTCACATCAGAAAGAAGAAGAAAAGTACAATTTTCTGATATTTCAGTGATGAACATCTCTCTGTGACCCCTCTCCCCAACTCCAAATCATCTGGAAAGGAAGAGGGGAGTCATAGGATGTGAGGTCTGAAGAGTCTGGAAGCAGGAAGAGGCTGCTTTCTCCCACAGATTGTTCTAGAATTTTCCATACCTCACAGCTCTGAGTTAAAGAGGGCATGGCGTGCCTTGCCCAGAGTCCCTCTGTTAGCAGTGGCAGAACTGGACTTGAACGCAGTCTGAAGGAAGGGGGTGGAGGCCCGGCTTAGAGAACCCCAAGCGGGGTGGCTGGGGGGAGGGGCAAGAATCTGGGGCAAGCAGGTGTCAGCGTCCCCCGGAAAGCTCTGCAATCAGCTGGTGACCCCAAGTCCTTGAAGGGGCTCTAGCTATCACGTCACGATTCTCTGTGCCCAAACAATTCTCGAACTGCTCACAGGAACTCCCAGCTGAGGAGGCTGAATGACACACTCGTGCCTTTGGGGTCGGGCCTCAACCCCAGCCCTCGCTGTGACCTCACGTGTTACCCTCACTGTCCTTCCCCCCTACCTTCCATTTTGTAAAGGGCTGGGCAGCTGCAGGAGGGGGGTGTGGAGAGCTGACAAGTAAGGCACGTCCCCCCACCCCCCCACAGTGGACATATCGGAAAGGCAAGAGCCAGGCCGGAGGTGAGGGGACGGAGCTACAGCCACTGGCACAGTCAAAACCACAAGAGAGAGAGAGAGATTGAAACAAGAAAAAAAATCCTTCCGAGTCAAAATGAAAAGTGAGACCGAGAGAAATTGAGTGAGAAGCTCTCGGCAAAAGAAAAACCAAACGTTGGCTTCCATGAAAGCAGCGCAGGCCAGCGGGGTGTTAAATGACTAAGTGTTGGGGCCGCAGTGACAATGACACGGTCCCCTGCAGCACGTGTGTGTGTGTGTGTGCGTGAGTGTGCACACGCACATGCGAGGGTGCTCAGTGTGAGGGCATGTGTGAGCGTGCAGGAGGCCGTGTGTGTGCAGCGGGGGGATCAGGGTGTGTGTATCAAAGGTCCCCACGGCCCGAGGCTTACACAGCGCAAATGCGTTTCCTCCGCGTGCGAGGTGTGTGTGCATTGTGTGCGTGTGTGTGTATCTGAGTCCAAATTTCCCCTTGTTATAAGGACACCAGTCATGCCGGATTGTAAAGAACTGAATCACCTTTTTAAAGACTTTATCTCCTAATTCGGTTACCTTCTGGGGTGCTCGGGTTATGGTTTCGACATATGAATTGGGGGGGAGGGGCACGCTCAGCCCATTAACACGGAGGCTTTTGCTCACCCACAGAAGTCTGCTCCTGCAGCTAAGGGCCCAACTGAGGACTGAAGCGCCTGTGCGGGCGGCCATCAAATGGGCCAACCCAGCCCAGGGCCGTGCCTCATTCCCCCCACAAGCTCCCCGTGAACGGGGTGGCCGTGGTCACCACAGACAGGTGGACCTGAGACAACTGTAATGTGCTCTCTCACAGTTCTCGAGGCCAGAAGTTCAAAATCAAGGTGGCTGCAGGGTTGGTTCCCGCCAGAGGCTTGAGGGAGAATCTGTTCCGGGCCCCTCTCCCAGCTCCTGGTGGCCAGCAATCCAGGTGTCCTCAGCTTCTAGACACGTCACTCCAGTCTCTTCCTCCACTGTCACATCCCCTCTCCAGTGTCCGTGTGCCTTCTCTTCTCTTACAAGGACACTCACTACTGGAGTCAAGGCCCTCCCTCGTCCTGGATGACCTCATCTTGGGCACCTTACCTTGATGACATCTGCAAAGACCTCAGCCCCAAATAAAGTCACATTCTGAGGTTCTGGAAAGATCCATCTTTGGGGCCACCACTGAACCCACTTTTTGTGGGCCCAGGGGCGATATTGGCTCTTCCCAATGCTGGTGGCCACCACATCCTCCAAGGGCATTGTCAAGCTGGGGCCGACGGTGCTGAGCAGCACCCGGGGAACCGCGCCCCTCAGAAGGCTCCAGCCCAGTGGGGCGAGAAGATCCAATGAGCCCCTGGTCAAGAGACAGGGGAAGATGAAGGGCAACATGGCGGCCTAGGGAGGGATGGCTTCCAGAGGTGGGGGGTTGGGGCAGGGAGTGCAGGGCTAGGCAGGGAGCCTGAGGAAAGGTCTGGACAATAGTTCTCAAAGGGAAAACAGGAGACAGGCTTATCCCTAAAGGAGATGGATGGAGGCTTGCGTAATCTCACACCCACGGCCTGCTCTCTTCCCAGACTGTGTCAGCCAGCCCCGCACCCCGAGTTCTAACCCAAGGATTCCTGGAAGGGCCTAGGCCTCCGGTCAGCCCAGCCAGGCTGTTCTCGCCCACCCAGCCAGCTCTCCCGGGCACGCAGGCCCATGGGGCCCCCTCTGGGAGGGACATGGGCCCAGGCAAGGCCTTTTACCAATCAGTTACCAGAGAAACTACCTAGAACTTTCCCTTCCCTCCCTCATTCCTTATTGTGTTTCGGGTCTGGTGGGGCCTCCACCTTTCAATACATACACAGACCCTGCTTTCAATCCCAGTACCTAGTATTTATCAAGCACAAAGTGTTAGCTATTGCACTAAGCATTTTATTAACTTATCTCATTTAGTCCTTGAAACACCCTCCTAAGGTAGGCAGTACTATAATCCCCATTCAACAGATGAGAAAACTGAGGTTTGGGGGCCCAAGGCTCCAGGCCTAGTGCTCTGCCTACTCAGCTAGCACTGACCCCACCAACCCAGGAGGCTGTTTCTTATGCTGTTCTCCCTCTCCGGGCAGACTTTGGCAAGGGGAACTGGGGAGGGTGTCTGCATTTGTTGGCAGGAGAAAGGAGGGGTCTCCTTTGACTCCCCAGCCCTGAGGGCAGGAAAGATCCCCCAACTACCACTATATCTGAGATCTGGAAAATTCTCCAAGTCTCCCTCCCCTTCTTTGCCAGCTGAGATCCCATGGATTCCCAGTCTTGGGTGGCCGAGAATGGTCCCTTCAGCACCCAGACCCACTGCTGCCTTGCCATAAGGCAGGGAGGACTCTGGTGACTTGCAGAGGCTGTTTTGGCGGCTTCTGAAGAAGGAGAGAGAAACCCTGCCACCTCCCATCAGACAAAGGGGACCTGAAAAGAAGTACCCTGTGGTCAGGGCTCAGCCTGGTGCCACGAGAGGGGGATGTCCCCGAAGGCCACACAAGCCACCCTCAGGCACCCAGTCAGCGAGGCCCAACCTCAGGCCACCCCCACTGGCCACAGCCTGATCCACTGGAGCCCTGGCTTCCCCTCAGGACTTCCTGCACAGCCTGGCCGGCTACCCTCACGCCTGGGACGCCAGCCCTGGGGAAGGCCCTGGTCACCTGCGGGCCTGTGGCTGACTTCGCCCGTCCCACTCCCTGCAGGCAGAGCCCCAAGGACAGGACTGCTCTGTCACCCACTTGCTCTCAGCAGCAGCCCCCAGAGCAGCTGGGGGAACAAGGCTTTAAGCCCATAGACCCCACACTGTAGGGCTCCCACAGCCCCCCAGGGAAGGGCGCACAAGGAAGTGTGAACCGAGAGGGCTGGGCCCCGTCCAGTCGGCACCGGTCTTCCTACAAGACGGGGTGGGGGACATGAAGAGCTGGGGACAGCTGTCCTGTCTTACCAGTTAGGGCCCTGTTCTCAGGATGGAGATGTCACAGTGTCCCCAGCCGCCCCCCACATCCCATCGCAGGAGGCCAGACCCCCATGAACCGCCCGAGACATAGGACAACATGATGTACTGAAAACTAGTAACAGTCACAGGTTGCTTACCGGTGCCAACCCCCTGGGACACACTGTCTTCAGGTCCCAGGGCTGTGTGGCCTCTGTCTTCCCCAGAACCAGGGGCTCATTGATTCACTCATCCACCATCTACTATTGAACACCAACCACGTGCCATATGCTGTTTTAGGACAGACCTGAGGACAAGTCTGGGCCCAGTGCCTGCCCCCCAGCATCTTCTGTTCGGTGTAAAGCTACGACAGGTGTGAGCCGAGGCGGGTCTCAGACTCGGGGGGCCTTAGCCAGTTCTGTGAGATCGCGGGAGGCCTCTGACGGGCAGATGCGGAAGCGGAGGCTGGAGCAGTCCAGCGGTGGGAAGGGAATTCTGGGCAGAAGGAGCTGCATGGATCCAGACTCGGAGGCCGGGGGCAGGGGCAGGTTTAAGACCTAGAAAAAAAGCTTCCGCAGGGCTGAAGCCTCGTCTGTGAGGGGCGGGACGGGAGATGCAGAAGAGAGGAGAGGCGGTCAGCACTCACCACCACGTCACACGTTACAGAGTTGGCTTCTTTCAGTCCATGTCCCTGCCCCTGCCCGGGGGCTCTGTGGGGGCAGGGCACCGCCGTCACCACTGTCAGGTTCACCGCTCGCCCTGCAGGGCCGGGACGCAGGCCGGCACACAGCAGGAGCTCGATGC
This sequence comes from Hyaena hyaena, assembly GCF_003009895.1. Lineage (NCBI taxonomy): Eukaryota > Metazoa > Chordata > Mammalia > Carnivora > Hyaenidae > Hyaena > Hyaena hyaena. The sequence continues at coordinate 61,634 of NW_024082421.1, forward strand.
ACACACGGGGAATGAAGTGAGCAAATGAATGGATGACGTGCGCGGGGTCCATGTGTCTAGGCTGCGGTACAGGCAACCGAGGTCAGTCCCTCTGCTCTTTTTTTTTCTAATTTATTTAAGTAATGTCTACACCCCAGGTGGGGCTTGAGCTCACGACCCTGAGATCAAGCATCACATGCTCCACCGACTGAGCCAGGCAGGTGCCCCTGTTCTAACTTCTTTTAAATTATTTTATTTATTTTTTTTAATGTTTTATTTATTTCTAGGAGAGAGAGAGAGAGAGAGACAGCGTGAGCAGGGGAGGGTCAGAGAGAGAGGGAGTCACAGACTGAAACAGACTCCAGGCTCTGAGCTGGCAGTCAGCACAGAGCCCGACACGGGGCCCGAACCCATGAACCGCGAGATCATGACCCAAGCGAAAGTTGGACGCTTAACCGACTAAGCCACCCAGGCGCCCCTTAAATAATTTTTTAAAATATGTTTATTTAGAGAGAACGCCAGTGAGGGGCGGACAGAGAAAAAGGACAGAGCATCAGAAGAGGGCTCGGCAAGCTGTCAGCAGCAGGCCCGACATGGGGCTCAAACTCCTGAACTGTGTGAGATCATGACCTGAGCTGAAGTTGGACACTTAACTGCCACCCAGGTGCCCCCAGCCCCCGTTCCTATTTCTAAGTGACAAACACAAGACATCAGGTTGGGAAGACATAGGTGGTCTTGCTTTTTGCCTTCGGGATTTATGCCACATACTTGGAGAACAAAGAAAAAGAACGCTATCGGGGCGCCTGGGTGGCTCAGCCGGTTAAGCGTCAGACTTCGGCTCAGGTCGTGGGTTCAAGCCCCGCGTCGGGCTCTGTGCTGACAGCTCAGAGCCTGGAGCTGGATTCTGTGTCTCCCTCCCTCTCCGCCCCTCCCCTGCTCATGCTCTACCTCTGTCTCAAAAAAATAAAACATTAAAAAAAATTTTTTTTTTTAACGCTATTAATTTGCAGGAGGAGGGAGAAACCTGTAAGACGTCTCCCTGTGTGGGCCCAACCGTAAGTCTCCTTCAGTGCAGAGAAATGAGAGCATCCTTATCACCTTCACGATGCAGGTGGGCAGCCAGGCGAGAGGAAAACACCAAATCCTGAATACAGGGCAGCCACGCCTTTTGAGAAAATAGGAGGGAAACCATCCCAAGGAAGAAAAAAATAACTACCTCGGCTCTCCTGAAGTCATTAAATTCTAGCAGAGGAGAGAGACACACGGCAAGGAACCTCAGGAGGAGGGATCTGGGAAGGCGTAGGGCCTGAGACGGCCCGGTGCGGGGGAGGGGAGGCGTGTGAGCCGTGGGCCCCGTCTGAGGGGCTCAGCAGCTGAGATATGGAAGGCTGGGTAAGAGCTAGAAGGGCTGAAGGTACGGGACAAGAAGCCCGGGCAACCCCGGGGGGGAGGGGGGCCTGAAGAACTGGGAATGGCTTGCGGGCAGCTGGGAGGGCAGGACGGCTGCGGGGCGGGAGGCTGCTGGCCTGGGAGGCGCAAAGCTCTGTCCAGAGGTCTCTGCCTGTGACCTTCATTCTTGGGGCCCCTTAGGCTTGAAGACAGGCCTAGTCCCCAGACTGAAGCAGCCACACGAACAGTTGGGGAGAGGCCGCGAGGGCAGTATAGGAGCCCGGGGCCAAGCCCTCCTCAGCCTCCCTGAAACGTTGCCAGGTGACCAGCACCGAAGATCGAGTTAAGGCTGCTGTGTTCCAAGCCCCAGACGGGCCCCGGGAAGCCACTGAGACCGCTAGGGGTGCACGGAACCCAGGAGTCAGCACACAGAGAGCCCGGAGGCCGTGCGAGGCCGTGCGTCTCATTAGTGCTAAGATGCTAATTCCTTCACATTTTAACACGTCTGAAATTAGCATTAGCTCACAGCCGTGGTGCGTGTCAGTTAGCACTTTTCCTGGACACAAAAGAAGGGGGAGTCTGGTCGGCACCGGTGACCCAGGGCCAGGAGCCCAAGGGGGTGGTTTCTCGCACACGGAAGCGACTACAGCCAGGTGAAACCCACATTTTCGAAAGAATTGTCCTTGCAGAAAAACCACTTACCCGGAGGACATAAAGGACCCAGCACTGCAGTCTGGACTTTTGTGGGGAACATTTCTGTCTTGTTTAAACTGTGGTTATTCTGAATCAGCTGAACTTAGGAGCTGATCTCGGTTGTAAATTTTTAATTTTCATTTGACACAGAGTGTTCAGAACCTCTTCTCCCTCTGGCCAAAGAATTTCTACCAAAACCACGGACTCCCACAGGCCCTCTGACTTACAATTACATGTTAAACAACATGAAAAAAAGCAAACAACCAGATCTGAAAATAAGCCAAGGACCTGGATGCACAGTTCTCGGAAGGAGATGCATGAAAGGCTGATAAGCACAAACAAAAAGCCTCCGCGTTCACGATCATCAGGGAAATACAGAACAGAGTCACAGTGAGACACTGCCTCACACCCATTAGGATGCATAAAACATGCAGAAAGGGGCGCCTGGGTGGATCGGTCGGTTAAGTGTTTGACTTGGCTCAGGTCATGATCTCACAGTTGGTGGGTTCGAACCCCGCGTCGGGCTCTGTGCTGACAGCTCAGAGACTGGAGCCTGCTTCCGATTCTGTGTCTCCTTCTCTCTCTGACTCTCCTCTGCTCACGCTGTCTCTCTCTCTCTCTCTCTCTCTCTCAGAAATAAATAAAACATTAAAAAAAAGTTAAAAAGGGCAGAAAAGAAGCATTGGGTGAGGTTGTGGAGACATTGGACCCACAGAAGCCAGCCACTAGGGGGTCAGCAGTTACTTCGGCAGAGCCTCCCTCACCCTGGTTCACACGTGTGATGTGAGCAACGGGGGAGGGGAGGAGCGGGGGCGCGGGGGGGACCACGTGTTCCCGGCGTCACAGCCGTGACGGCTTCCTGTGGAAGCCACAGGAGACCACAACCCTACTTCCAGCCCTCAAAGTGGGGAAACCTCAGAAAAGCCAGGTGCCTCCTCTGGGTTTCGGTTCCTCATTTATTCCACATTCATCTTACAAACACGGGAATTTCGTACTGTTCAATCTATGGGGACACAGACACCGGCTGTTAAACCAGGAGCGGGATCTGCGCTCTCCGCCAACCCTGCCTCCACCCCTCCACCTCCCTGCCTGGCTCTCCGCTTCCCCATCGGCTTCCCCATCGGTGTGGCTTCCCCATCGGTGTGGCTTCCCCACTGGTGCCGGTGCCTGTGGTGGCGACTCTGGTTCCTCCCAACACCCCCCCCCCAGGGTCCAAGCACCTCCCTCCCACCTGGGAACCCATCTACTCAGAGCTGGAAGCTGCACCGCGAACCAAACTTGGGGCATCGGATCCACTCGGCCCGGTGCAGGCTGTCAGATGAGTCTCTGCCCAGGCGAGGGGACCAGCCCGCTGCCAGGGCAGCTACTGGGCACTGAGGGCATCAGCAGGACAGACCCAGCACGCGTGGGAATCGGGGCTGCACAGAGCACCAAGCTTTATTTACAAACATGCCCCCCAACCCTGGAGTCCCCACCTCTGTCTCCAGGAAGAAGAAAGGCCTGGGCCCGTCCCACCTGCCCGGCCCAGGAAGGTGGGGCCTGCGTTCACCTCCAGCTAAAGCCAGGCAGGGCCCCCCTCTGGTGGGCGCCCAGCCGGAGGAGAGGGAGTAGAGGGGATGACAGGGGCTCACTCTTCCTCAGGGTGGCCAGTCCTCAGGGCCTCAGCCGGGGGGCGCGGGGCTGCAGTTCCGACCAGAATGGGGTAGAAGGTGGGACTCGTGTTGCCTGGAATGGTGAATGGGGAGGGGTGTCAGAGGGCACCACTCTGGAAGTCACCCCCAGTTCCCACGTCCTCCTTCCTGGGGAGGGTGGGGTAGCTGGCAAGGAGCAGCAGAGCTTGGAAGGGTGCTGTGAGCCGGGGGGATGGGACCCTGCAGAGATGCTTCCAGACTCTGCACTCCCCACTCCAATTACTCCCTGCCCCCCCCTTCCCGGGGACTCCACAGACCCCAGGCCTACTCCGAGGCATCTGTCCCTCCTGGGGTACCCTGGGCCATACCGGGTGGGAAGGGCTGGCAGCCAACAGCTTCCGGTGCTGGGGCTCGGAGAAGACACAGGACCAGAGGTCGAGGCTCTTGGGGGCTGAGCTTTTCTCAGGCTTCGGAGGGAGAATGTCCCAGCCCATCAGGCAGTGCTGTGGAGAGCAAGGGGTTAAGGCACCTGGCCTGTGGCAGAGCTCCCCCCTGATAGGGCGCACCCCAGGGAGGGGGCTGTGGCCCTCCTGGGATCGCCTGCATCCCCTAGATGGGGCCCAAACAGTCGCGGTGTCCTCTGCAGACTGCGGCTCCCACAGCGCAGGGGTCCCCTTCTTCCCACGAGGTTACCCCAGGCCTCCCTTTCCTTACGGGCTGACCCAGGCCCTGGGCCCCCGGCTGAGAGGGGAGGAGGGAAGGCCGTGGATGCGGACAGAGCACTTCCAGCTGTGCCGGGCTCTGCCCCTGACGGTACTGATTCACTGAACCACCCACCCCCCGCCCCCCTCTGAGGACCGTATGCTGCACTCATTTTACAGATGAGCAGGCTAACTGCCCTCAGCATCCTTTCTCTCCCCACCAATCCCCGCTTCCCCAGCCTCAACTGGGAGAGGGGTCCCCGCTGACCCCCACACTTACCCAGGAGACACAAAGAACGTTTCTACAAGAGACACTATGGAAACATTAAGGAGCTGGATTCAAATCCCAGCTCTTCCACCTGCTGGCCCGAGGCCAGCGCCCTCCCTCTGCCCTGTCTCCTCATCTGGACAGCGGGACAGCAACAGGCCCCGCAAACTCGGCTATGAGGGCTCCATGACGTCACCCTCCTAAGGACACACACACAGCACACGAGAGCTCAATAAATGGCACCCGTGTGTGTCACACCAGCACGTGGGCACACGCATCCTGGAAGCCCCGCCGCAGGTGGGGAACAGGGAACGAGCAGAATACAGGTGATGGAAGTGGCCTAGCCGGAACTCCAGGGACCACGCTGTGTGGCCCTGAGACAGTCTGTGGTCTCTCTGGGCCTCAGGATCCGCCTGGAGACCCGGGCCCCATGCCCAGCTCCGCCCAGGCCCCACTCGCTGCTCACCCGGGGCAGGGCCAGCGTGTCGGAGGCATCGAAGCTCTTCCGCCGGTGGATGCGGTGCTGGTGCGGCGGGTCCAGAACAGACAGTGGGACGCTCACCCTGGGGGTGGGGCGGTGGGCAGAGAAGGGGTTGCTTGGGCACCTCCGGGCAGCAGTGGAGCCACAGCCCCAGACCCAGCTTTCCCTCAAGGCTGGCGGGCCTCAGGCTTGGCTCCTCTCCTCGGCCGCTGCCGCCCCTCTGACTGCCTCCAGCTGTCCTACCTGCTCTGACCACTCACCTGACCTGTGCGGGCTCCGCCAGGGTCTCGGGGCCCCGCTGGTCCCGGGGTGTCCTGCACAGGCGGCAGGGGGTGCCAGGATCCGAAGGTACCAGAAAGAGGCGCCGGTTGACACGGTAACAGTACACGCCTGCGGGGCCATGAGAAGCGGCAGCTCCCTTCGGCCGGGGGCCCGGATCCCCGGACCCCCTCGCCGCCCCAACCACACAGGCTCCCGACGGCCCCGGTGCCCATCGGACACACGCACAGGCACACAGATGTACACGTGCAGAACACGTGCACGCACCTGCGCTCACATGATCAGAGGACACACGCTTGCACATGCACACACGCTAGCACCTTCACACCCGTCCATGTGACGTGTGCAAACACGAAGCACGGCTCCGTACGGTCACATTCACGGACACTCGTGCACGTGCCTAAACTGGCAATCACACAGTGTGCGTGGCACACCCACATTCACACGTAAGCCTTTCCTTACTCACCACGTGCTGCAGACACAAACCCGAAGCAAAGGCTCTGGGCTCCTGTGACTGAGCCGGCACCCCCCCCAGGCCTCCCCAGAGTGCCGGGTGGAGGAAGTAGGGGTCACACAGGAAAGGAGGCAGCTGGCGAGAGGTGAGGTGACAACGGACAGGCCCTGATCTCCGCAAGGCCAGGCCTCAGTGCACCCCCACTGCCATGGCCCCCACCCAGGGCTTGCTCCACCCACCGTGTCCGGACCCCAGGCCTCCCTCCCCAAGTCCCCGCCACCCAAGCTGCTTCCCTAGGCCCGCCCCCCCTGCCCCCCGCCAGACGCGGGCCAGGCTCCTGAGCATTTACGTATTGACACTCACATTCGTGGTCTCGCTCCTCCCCACTGCTCTCCCGGAGGCCTAGGAACTGGGGCCTGTGAAGTGAAAGGGGTGAGCGGGCCACGCGCCGGGGTCCCCGAGCCGCCCTGCCCACCCCCTCGGCCAGCCCTGCTCACTCGGGGTCCCTGTGAACGCACTCCTCCTTGCTGGCTTCCCGGAAATGCCGCAGCTCCGCGAAGAAGGCCTCGGGCTTGCTGGTGATGGGCGAGGTGCTGTCCAGAGACCCTGGAGCGGGCAAAGCACCGGGGAGCTGCCGCGTGGGCCCTGGCCGAGGCTCCGGGAGCTCGGCACAGCACCCCAGTCTGCCTGCTTTGCGCTTTGCCCCCCACAGACCTGGAGGGGGCCCTCTGCTCACTGCGCGCGTGCGTGTCTACCCCTGACGTGCATGCAACCATCCACGCAAGACACACTTATGGAGCCCCTCGTGGGGGCCAGACACTGGGTTTTTTTAAGTTTTATTTCTTTATTTTGAAAGAGAGAGAGAGCACGTGCAGAAGGAGCGGAGGGAGAAGGAGAGAATTCCAAGCAGGCTCCGCACTGTCAGCACAGAGCCCGCCGCGGGGCTCAAACTCACGAACCGTGAGATCATCGCCTGAGATGCAACCAAGAGTTGGATACTTAGAAGACTGGGCCACCCAGACGCCCCACACCCTTGTGAGCCTTATAAATATGGTGGCAACAAACTAGTCACCACTGAAACCCATGTCACAACACCGAATAGTTAACGCCTGCCAGGAAGCCAAAGGGCAGAGTGAGGCCAGCGCTGGCCACACAGAGCGCACGGGTGACCGGATGGTGTCGGCGGGGGTCAGGGGCCGGAGCCCAGCCCAGAAAAAGCGAGGGAGGGAAACCGGAGTCAGTGAGCCCAGGACAGCCCTTCCGAGAAGTTCTGTTATAAAGAAAAGCAGAGAAAACAGGCAGTAACCAGAAGCAAACGTAAGATGAAGAGACACGTTTCATCGGGATAGAAAAGAGCACGTCGCAGCTCTACCCCCGAGCAGAGGGGAGACTTCGCTAAGTGGCTCAGCCCTGTCACCCCTCAATGGGGACAGCAGCAGCACCCACCTGATAGGGTCACTGTGAAAAGCACAGGAGAGAATAGGAGTAAAAGAAAGAACGCCACCCCTGGGTCCCAGCCACCCCACGGAGCACCTGCTTTCAGGAAGTAGCTCAACCTCTCTGTGCCTCCGCTTCCTCCTTTGCCGAAGGAGGATCCAAACAGCACCCACCTCTTCAGGCCATTCACTCTCTCTCATTCAACAAGTGTTTTCTGAGGGCCCGCCATGTGTCTCGCACCTTCCCCGGCTCTCACTTGGGAAATACACCAAGACAGCCATGGCCCTGCTCAAATGAAGCTTACGTTCTAGATAAGAACAAAGGAGGGGCGCCTGGGTGGCTCAGTTGGTTGAGCATCTGACTTCAGCTCAGGTCATGATCTCGCGGTCTGTGGGTTCAAGCCCCACGTGGGGCTCTGTGCTGACAGCTTGGAGCCTGGAGCCTGCTTCAGATTCTGTGTCTCCCTCTCCCTCCTTCTCCCTCTCTCTGCTTCTCCCTGCTCATGCTGTCTCTCTTGCTCTCCAAAATAAGTAAAACATTAAAATAATTGGAAAAGAAAAAAAAGAAACAAGGAAACACAGAGGGCCTGGCTGGCTCCGTTGGAAGAGAAGGATCTCGGGGTAGTGAGTTCAAGCCCCACATGGGGTGTAATAATTACTTAAATATATCAAAACTTCAAGAAAAAAAAGAAAGAAAGAACAAACCAAGGAAACAAGATGATTCCTGAGAACAAATGGTACGAAGAACATACAAATGACTAATGCCACCGGCAGGGATGCAGGGGGCGGTGGCCCTACATTATGCTCGCAAGAAGGCTGAGCCTTTAAGCTGGGCCCTCAGTGATGAGAAGGAACCACAGAGTGTGAACCTGGGGAAGTGCATGCCAGGCAGTGGGGACAGCAAGTGCAAAGGCCCTGAGGTAGCCATGAGTGTGGCAGGTTCAAGGACCACCCAGGAGACCAGTGAGGCTGGAGCATAGAGCCGGAAGGTGGACAGGTAGAGGTCATGTCAACAGGACTAACTGAGGCTAGGTCATACCTCTTAAGTCTAAATGAGGATTTGGGATTTTATTTTAACGGCTAAGTATTCTGATCGCCATGTTTAAAAAATTCATTCTGGCTGCCATGTCAAAAATGGACACTGATGGGGTGGACGAAGCCAAAGGGAGAGCAGCTGGGCCAGAGGTTGCTGGGGGTGGGGGTGTAGGGGGGGTGGGCAGTAAAATGCAGAGTGCTGTGCATACGGAGCGTTGCAGGGGCCTCACACCAATAAATACTAAAGAATATGGCAGCTCTCACTCATCCATTCAGCCCCGATAGGGGCTCAGACAGATACGTGGAAGAGGCCATACCTGCAATCCAATCGTAGCCCAAGTATGGTCTGAGGCGCCAACTCTTGTCAGGCACTGGAGACTCCTCACTGAAGGTCACTCTTGGCTGAGGAGGGAGACAAAGAGGGACAGAGACTAGGCCTGAAGGCTCAGCCCGAAGGAGGTCCCACCTTGGGGGAAGGAAATGAGCCGTGTCTTAGCTTACACCCTGACATGGACTCCGGGGCTCGGCCAAGGACCTGGGAGCTGGAAGACAAGAACCGGCCCCCAAGTTCCCTCTGAGCCTTGGTCTTCCCATCTGTATAATGGGCTCATCACCTTCTTCCCAAAGTGCTGAGAAACTAACAACCACCACTTTTCAAGCATCTATGGGGAGCTGGACTTGACTCGAGGCATCTTCTGGAAGCCTCTCACTCTGTAAGGAGGGCTGCCCATGGGTGCGCCTGTCAGACAGGGAAACTGAAGTTCAAGGAAGTTCCATTCTCCCGTGTTACCTTGGACAGCCTGCTTTGTTGACCCAGGATGGAGGTCTGGGCCTGGGCCTCCTGAGGTCCTGGACTGTCCAGCTCTCCTGAAAGTTCTGTGTCATCTGGGTCTGAGACGGCCAGTGGGGGGGCCGAGCAGGGCCTCAGTGAACCCAGGGACGGCAGGTGTCGGTGCGTGGCAGGTGGGAGAGACGTCACTCCAGAGCTGGCCCCGCCAGGCCGCGACATATCACAGGGGTCACCCTGGTGGGTATCCCGAAGGCTGGAGGCTCTCGGGGCCATCAAGGACGCCTCCTGGGAGTCGCAGCTGCTGCTGGAGTCCCATGCTGACTGGAACAGAGAGGCCAGGTCACCGGGGCGGCCCGGTCCCACACCCAGCTGGCCTGCACTAGGCACGAAGGCCTGGGTCCTCATTCCTGCTCCGGCCTCTGCATGTCCCGGCCAGTCCCTTCCTCGCCGGGCCTCAGTTTTCCCTTCATCACTAACCTGGGCACGCTGAACCTGAGGTCTGGCTTCCGGCCTGATCAGGCGGCCCCCTCCCCGCACCCTCCGCCCCCGGGAGCCCTCAAGGTGGGCGCTCACCCCTGAGGCTGCCTTGGCCACCGACCGCCGCACAGCATCTTGTCCGACCCGCAGCTGCCTCAGGAGCACCAGGTTGAGCTGCCGGAGCCGCGCCCAGTCCTTGGTCTCCAGCATCCCAGGCGTTGCCATGCTTCCTCCTGGGCTGCGGAGCCCCCTCCAGGCGGGGAACCAGGCCCAGCTCTTCTACCTGCAGCCAAGACAGCATGACACTGGGCGGAGGAGGCTGCCCGTGGAGCCAGAGGCCTGGGTTCGAATCCCCGCTCTGGAACACTTTCACTGTGCAGCCTCAAGCAAGCAATTTAATCTCGCTGTGCCTCAGTTTCCTCACCTGCCAAAGAGATGCTCTAACTCATGAGGTGACTGCAGGGATTTTTTTTTTAAGGTTTATTTATTTTTTGAGAGAGAGAGAGCAGGGGAGGGGCAGAGAGAGAGAGAGGGAGAGAGAGAATCCCAGGCAGGCTCCACGCAGTCAGCACATGGGCTCGAACCCAAACTGAATTTATGACCTGAGCCAAAACCAAGAGTCAGCCACTAAACCGACTGAGCTGAGCTACCCAGGCGCCCTATTTTAATTTCATTGTTTTAAGTTTGTTTATTTTTGAGAGAGAGGGTGCGTTACCGTAGGGATTAAATGAGATAATGCATGTTAAACCTTAGTATGGGACCTAGTGAGCACATAGTGAGCATCCCATAAATATCTATTATTAAATTGGCCATAGTGTGTTCACTTACATGCCGAAAGAGAACACTCCCCCTTTAACAATGAATTAGGATAATATGCATCTTCCCTTCCTTTTTACAAATGAAGAAACCAAAGTTCAGGGGCGCCTGGGTGGCATAGTCGGTTAAGCGTCCAACTTTCGCTTAGGTCATGATCTCACGGTTCGTGGGTTCAAGTGCCGCGTCAGGCTCTATGCTGACTGCCAGCTCAGAGCCTGGAGCCTGTTTTCCAATTCTGTGTCTCCCTCTCTCTCCCACCCTCCCCTGTTCACGCTGTCTCTCTCTCTCCTAGAAATAAATAAAACATTAAAAAAAAAAAAAGAAACCAAAGTTCAGAAAAGTTAGCCAACTTGCCCCACGTCACACAGCTAGTAAGTGACAAAGCCAGGATTTGAACCCAAATCTGGCTACAGGGTCCATGCTCACTCCAGCTTCTTTCTTGGGCAGAGAGGTGCTTGGGAAGCCTTCTCTCCTCACTCTTTACCCCGCGCAGGATCCAGTTCAGGAACAGATGTTCTGGAAGGGATTTCTGCAGACTAGGGGGAGGGACTGCCTAACCCTCTCAGGGCCCCAGGCCCAGGCTCCACCCAGAAACCCGGGGTCCCTCAACGTGCCCCATCCCTGTTTTAACACTGGGTCGGGCCAGACCCTACTCACAGAAACCCGGCCCGGCCCCCAACCCTCCCTCCCACCCACACACCTGGATCGCCCTCACCAGGAGCCCCCTTCTCAAGGGCAGGCTGCAGGGGCTGAGGCCGAAAGAAACTAGACTACACCGGACACTCCCCCCACACACGCGTCCCGAGTATAGACGATCCTGGCTCCGGCCGCGCTCTGGGAAGCTAACAGCTGCGCAAACGCAACAGGAAGGCGACGTTCACAACACAGGGCAGCAAAACTGCCGGAGGCTCCCGGGAAAGGGAGGCTACCGCCTTCCTTCTCATCGCGGTCCCCGGATCCTCCGCGGGGGCGCACGTGGGGCCCCCCGCCGAATCCTTCCTCCCCACACCCGCCCCGCAGCTCCCGCCCTCACCTCCTGGAAACCTGGAAACCCGGAGAGCCGCAAGCCCGCTGCAGCTTTCGTAGCCCGGAGTTCCGCCCTGCCTGCCCCACGCTTCACCGGCTGTGGGCGGGGCCCGATCCGGCCACTCTGATTGGTCAGGTTGCGGGCGGAGTCGGACGCTCCTGCGAAAGTTACTCGGCATTCAGAAGCGGCAGTTTCAACATTGGGGCGGGACTAACAGAGGGACTCAACAGCTGATTGGTCAACTGCCGAGGTCGCGTACTGGACGTCCACTGTCGGAATGGGGCGGGCTCCCGGAGGGCGAACTCCGATTGGTCAGGATGGGGCGGCCAGACACGCAGCATTTGGCTACGGCAGTTTCCAGAGTCTGTACCTGGCGCCGCTCCCACCAAGCGGAATTCAGCGGAGGGACGCCGGGCGGAGCTGGGGCAGGCGGCGGCTGGACACCGGTTCTTCCGTACTTTCTTTCCGGCATTTATCGTGCCTACTTTGTGCCAACAGGCACTGTACTAGGCACTGGGAGGCAGAGAAGAATGAAGAGGGGTCCCTGCCTGGAGGAAAGGGAGAGGCAATGGGTAAAGCACGGACACAGATACCTATAATGTGTGCGGAGTGCTGTGTTCCCGCTATTTTTCCATAGGCTGGTGCATTCCAGCCCCGTTTCACAGAGAAAACAAAAACGAAGTCGTAAGAGATGAAGTGACTTGCTCAGAACATTTAAAAACCAATCAGTGTAATTCAGCAAATCAACAGGAAGAAAGGGTAAAAGGGAGGAAGGAAAAAGGAAAAGAAAGGGAGAGAGAGGGATCATTTTGGAGTGATGGACACGTTTTAAAATCGGATTGTGGTGAAGGCTGCACAGCCTTGTAAACTTACTTAAATGATTGGATATGATGGTATGTAAATTACACCTCAATAAAGCTGGTTTTTTTTTAAATGAATTCGTACCCTCTGTACAATCCAGTCACTCTACTTCTAAGCATTTATCCAAGAAGAAAAAAAATTGTCCATACAGAGTTGCATAGGAGTGTTCATAGCAGCTTTATCCAAACGTCTGTCAATAGGTAGATGGATAAACAAATCACGGTATATCCATACAACGGATACTACTCAGCAATAAAAATGAATAAATTATTGATATGCACAATATGGATGCATCTCGAGATAATTATGCTGCATGGAAAAGAAAGAGTACATATTGTATCTTCCGTCTGTATAAAACTTTAGAAAATGTAAACTGATCTATAGCTGTATAGCGATAGGAAGCTAAGTGGTTGCTAGGAGATGGAGTGGAAGGAAGCAGGATAAAGGGCAAGGAGGGAAGCTTGGCAGTGACGGGTAACGTTCGCTGTCTTCGTCGTGGTGATGGTCTCATGGTGCGTGTGGTGCATATATATGTCTAAGGTTATTAAACTGTACAGTTTAAATGTGCAGTTCGCTCTATATAAATTGTAGCTTTTTAAATGTATGTTTAATTATTTTGAGAGAAGGTGGGGAGGGAAGGGCAGAGAGAGGAGAGAGAGAAAATCCCAAGCTGTGCTCTGCAGTGCAGAGCCCAGCCCAGGGCTCGATCGCATGAACCATGGAATCATGACTGGAGCCAAAATCAAGTCGGACACTTAATGAACTGAGCCACCCAGGCGCCCCTATAAAATTATATTTTGACAGGAGTGCCTGGCTAGCTCAGTTGGTAGAGCATATGACTTTTGATCTCAGGGTGGTTAGGTCAAGCCCCATGTTGGGTGTAGAGCTTACTTTTAAATAAATAAATAAATACTCGATACAGTTGTTAAAAGACGTGAAGCAAGTAGGGGCACCTGGGCGGCTTAGTCGGTTAAGCGTCCGACATTCGCTTCGGTCATGATCTTGCGGTTCGTGGGTTCGGGCCCCGCGTCGGGCTCTGTGCTGACTGCCAGCTCAGAGCCTGGAGACTGTTTCAGTCTGTGACTCCCTCTCTCTCTGACATTCCCCTGCTCACACTGTCTCTCTCTCTCCTAGAAATAAATAAAAGATTTAAAAAAAAATTTTTAAAAAAAAGTGAAGCAAGTAAACAAGAACTTGGCCTCACTGGGCACAGTGTGTCTGTAGTAGCCGGAATGGACAGCTGCCACTCTCGGGCCACCATGCCCTCTCCGGAGTGGCCCTGAGGACAAAACAAAGCCTAATCCTTGCCCCAGTGGACACAGCTGTGCGCTGCACACTTGGTCACCCACGCAGAAAGAGGGATGGACGGCCCGAGGAACAGACACACACAGTGCCCTGGGTGCTGGCAAATGGCTGGCAGTCAGGAAGCTGAGAGGAAAAGTCTGGAAGACGGGGCGCAGGAGAACTGGGGAAGGGGCAGGAAGATGAACCGGTGATAACCAGTGAGAGGGGCGCAACGGATGAAGTCTCTGTCCTATGTTTCACATCCATCAGAGAATATCCCCCGCAGGGCAGAAGGTTGGTCCACAAACAGCAGGAGTGGGGCGGCTGGCTGGCTCAGTGGGTTGAGCATCCACCTCTTGATTTCAGCTCAATTCATGGTCTCACGGTTCCTGAGTTTGAGCCCTGCATCAGGCTCTGCACTGACAGTGCAGAGCCTGCGTCCAGTTCTCTCTCTCCCTCTCTCTCTGCCCCTCTCCTGCTTGCACTCTATCTCTCTCAAAATAAATAAACACTTAAAAAAAAAAAAAGCAGCTGGAAGGGAGGATGTGCTGCTAGATGTCAGCATGTCTTCCTCCTCAGCCACCCTAGAGCGAGTACAGTGGGTCCAATGACAGACAGACAGACAGAGCAGCCATGAATAGGGGGGTAAAGTGGCCTGGGCTCCTCTCACGAAGGCCCATGAAGGTCCTTCTGCCGCTGAATGCCTGGTCTGCCAAAGCAGGACCAAAGCTGAGCCCTCAATATGCCGTCTCCAAGAGACCAGCCAGCCACTGGTAGCAGATCGATAGCATCAGTCCCCTGATGGAAGGGGGCCGTTTGTATTTATTGAAATTGACGCTGCTCCAGATACCAGCTCCCCCAACCCGCTTGTGGGGCACTCACCCACACCACCAGGTGAGGGCTTTAGACCACCTGATGTAGTAACCTGGTATAGGCACATGGCCTCACACGAATGGACCCATTTTTTTGGCAAAATGTGGAACAATGGGCATCTGACTAAAGGATGCAGCGATCTTACCAAGAACCCAACACCCAGGTGGCATAGCCTGGAAGGGCCAAACTCAGGGACCATACCTCGCAGCTCTTTTCTCCAAGGAGCTGAGATGTGCCACGATGTCCCCTGCGGCTACACATATGGGCACAGGAAGCAGAGGGTGGAAGTCAGAAGGCCTCACCCCCTATCACTCCATGACCCACTTCTGGGCTTTATGTTTCCTGTGCCTGGGGGCAGGAAGTGTCTGCCCAGGGACACAGTAGGGTCCCAACTAGAAGATGTGACCCACTCACTGTCCCCGTCCCGCTGGCAGACCAGCAGGCCTATGGGATCACCCTGAGGACCCAGAGCCGCGCAGTGGGGCAGGGAGGTGTCAGGGACGCCCTTGGGTGTCTGTCTCTCAGTGTCTCCACACCCACTGGTAACAGTAAGTGTGGCGATCACAGCCCGTCCAGGGCATGACAGCCGAGGGCTGGGATCCCCAGGGATGAAGTCTGGATCACCCCACCAGGACATGACCAGAGCAGGGGCAGCGTAAGGGAAAAGGGAGATCTATGATGGGCGTGGTCGAGGGACCAGCTGTAGCAGCAGGGCTGTAGCTAGGGCCACCAGTCCCCTGAGAAAGAGACTGCTGGCTACCACCTTGTAGGGCTCTGCTGGGTCAGACTCAGACCCTGCCCGCTCTCAGGAAAGAAGGGAGAGAAAGCAAGCACAGCTCTGAGTGATTTGCGGGGTGGGCTGTTTTGCACACGCCTGCTACACGCCTTGGGCCCCTCCCGGCCTCACTTGCCTCGTGCACTAGCTCTGCCTGGGCTGAGTGAGTTGCAGCGAGCACAGCCTGCCCACACCACACCCCCAGCCCGTGCCCGTCCCCCAGCCAGAGCCCGTGCCCCTCACCTCCACCATCCACCGTGGCGCCCAACATTCATATGTGCGACGCAGAATGCAGAGTCAGTGCCCCATGGGGCAAAGCTTCAACCAATGGGAAGAGAGAAATACTGGATAAATTCTTCCCCCTTCCTCCCCACCAATAATGGCGCCTGGCGTCTCAAGGTCACAGCCCATTATTCTGCAGGGACAGTTAATGGTGGCCAACTCTATAAAGCATCCTTCTGGTAGACCTCCTTCCTGATTTTCTCTGCCTCCCTCCCTTCCTGCTCCCTGGGGTTGTTCTGCAGAATAAAATGAGGGCGCGTGAGCCTTCTGCTTGAGGCTCTGCTTTCTGGGGAAGCCTGGCCAAGGCACCATCCACGTGCTGACTCCCAAATGCGTTATCTCTGGGCCAGACTCCACCCGAACTCCAAGTTCTCATATCCAACTAATGAAGAGGGACCTTAAGTTGAACGTGTCCAACACGGAACTCCTGATTTCCCCCAAACCTGCTCCACTGCAGCTCTCCCCATCCCCCCATGTGCCCAGGAGCCTGAATGATCCATGGCTCATGATGTGACGTCTGTCAGCACATCATCGCATCATTTCTGTCCTCAAAAGGCCTCCAGAACCTGAGCGCTTTTCACCACCTCCACCACAGGACCTGGGCTGGAAGTCAGCTCCTGTGACTCCTCTGCTCAAAGCTCTCCAATCCCATCTACCTCACTGAGAGTAAAGCCAAAGTCCTTATCCGTACGATCCTGGTCTGCTTCCAGTTCTGTTTTACACCTAATCTCCTACTAATCTCTCCCTCCATCGTTCTGCTCCAGCCACACTGGTCTCATTTGGTTAAAGATGTTGGGCATGCTCCTACCGCAGGGTCTTTGCACATGCCGGTCCCTCTGTCTAGAACACATTGCCCCAGATATCCACAGAACCCGTTTCATTCCCCACTGTCTTCCTCCAAATGTTGTCTTGATAAATTGGACTGAATTAAGAACTTCTCATCAAAAGACACCATGAGAAGAATGGAAAAGGAGCCACCGAATGGGAGAAGATCTGAACAAGACAGGGAAATGGACAGAAGATGGGAGAGGCACATCACCCCTGACAGAGAGGATAGCTGGGGTGTGAGAGGTGCTCGGCCTCACCAGTCACCAAGGAAATGCAAATAAAGCCCGTTACAGCAGAAAGACCAAACTTGGAAGAGCTGACACAGTCTAGCTGGCGAGGAGGGGGAGCATCTGCTGATGCAGAGCTGCTGGGCAATTTCTACAGAGCCGTGCGCCGGCTCAGCCCACACAGCAGGTCCCCTATACACGAGGCCCACGTAACGGGTCCTGTGTGCACCAGGGCAAGTGCTGGAATGGCCCAAGAAGCACTGCTCATAGGCCTACCCCAACCACACTCCCATACCCTGCCCTGCCTCACTCGTCTTCCCCCACAGTCCTTCTGACATACTATGTCTTTCACTCAATGGGTTTGGCCTATGGTCTGCCTTCCCCCCACTAGCATACTGGCTCTAAAAAAAACAAATTTGGGGGGCGCCTGGGTGGCTCAGTTGGTTTGAGCATCCAACTATGGCTCAGGTCATGATCTCACAGCTCGTGAGTTCAAGCCCCACATCAGGCTCTGTGCAGACAGCTCAGAGCCTGGAGCCTGCTTTGGATCCTGTGTCTCTCTCTCTGCCCCTCCCCTGCTCTCACTCTGTCTCTCTCTCAAAACTAAACGTTAAAAAAAAAAAAAAAAAAATTTTTATCCACCTATTCGCTGCTGCTATTTCTAATGCTTTGCACTGTGCTCCTTAGCATAGAGTAGGCACTCAAATACTTCACTGAATTAGTGAACTTCCTCATTTGCACAAAGAGGCAAAAAAGTCACTGATATTTTGGGGGGAAATTTGGGTGCATGAGTATACACGCCCCAAGTTCTCATTAAAAGTTGGCTGTTCTCGTCTCAAGCCTGAGAGTCTGAACCAGAGACAGAGATCTCTGTTATGGAGGACAGAGTGGATTTAGATGACATCTGTGAAGAGGGCCCAAGCTTGGAAGAAGGGGTACATTCTGGCTACATCCTTTGTGACTAAATAGGGATGCTGTTACTGGAGGACCGAAGTCCCACCTCTTGGATTCCTCAGAACTCTCAGTGGGCAGATGAGGTAGGCTGAGAAACCACAGGCATCTGGTCCTGACTGGGGACAGAGAACGAGGCGGTGCCGAGTGGGGAACCGCACAGAACACGTCTTTTAAAAAGATGGGTCATCGCCACAGAGTAGCTGGGAAGCAGTTGGTGCATTGCAGATAGCAGCTGAAGAGAAAATAGTTGTGTCACAGAGAAAGGGTACTGAGTGATCAGAAATTTTGGGTTCACCACGTACTTATACGTGTATGTGCTGGTTCATCATGTTTCTAATTGTGGGTAAGGGTAAAAAAAAAGTTTGAAAGGCACCGGGTTTCAGGGAAATTAGGACTTGGGCTCTAATCCAGGCTCCATCAGCCCCTCCGGCTGCTGGGATTTGAACATTTCAAAGCCCTTAGTGGCATGCTTACTTTCAGGAAGTTTCCAGGAACATTTGATAACTCTGGCCCCCAACCCTGGAGGGCTAATAATGTGTGTTATCAGGACAGGATTTGTTAATTCAACAGGTAGTTACTGAGTTCTGATTCTGTGCCAGGCCCTGGACTGGACGCTTGGCACAGATCAATGGGCAGAACAGACAAAACCCTCAGGCTTTGCAGGGCTTACACTGCAGCATGTGGACACACAAAACAGCATTAGGTGCTGGGGGACAGCCGTTAGGAAGCACGTCGATTCCGTACACTGCAGGGCAAGGGTCCTGAGAAGTGCCAGGCAACAGGGACAGAGAGAGGGATTTTAAATAGGGTGGTCCGGGTAGACCCAATGAGAGAACGTTCCAACGGGCTTGCAGGTAAAGGATTGGCCGCAGCCATGTCTAGAGGAACAGGAAGAGGGTCAGCCTGTGCAAAGACTTAAGGTATGTGCCGAGCGGGTCCAAACAGCAAGGAGCCAGCTCGGCCAAAGCAGAGGGTGCCAGGGAGCCAGGAGTGGACAGAGGCGGTGCAGACCCCGAAAGGCCACCGGGGGAGATTTGGGCCTGTTCTGGGTGGGACAGGAGCCAGGGTAGAGGAGTAATGTGAGCCGAGTTCTAGTTCAAATCTACGGCAAAGTCACTGGCTGCCTGCTGCCTTGGAACAAGCACAACAGGGCAGGCGTGGGAGGAGGGGGCGGGTTAGGTGGCAGTGCAGGGGCTGCGAGGGACCAGGGAAGTGGCCGGGGTCTGGTGGTATTTTGAAGAACGGAACTGACAGGTCAGATGAAGTGAGGGGCCCCCGGAGTCCAGGATGGTCCCCAAGTTTATGGCCTGGGAACGTGGTGGGATGAGGCTCCCACCCACCACCGTGCAGGGAGTGGGGGCACCAGAGCCGGGGGGGGGGCCGGGTGGGGGGGGACAGGTGTGCGGGGCCAGGGAGACGGCCCCGTCCCTGCTGCGGGCCCTTCAAAAACCAGAAAAGAAAAGCTCACAACCAAGTTCTCAGAAGGCAAACTAGGGTGGGCCAGTCTGAGTCATTGCTTTGTAAGTGAAAAATGAATGGCTTGGAGTTACAGCGAAATCTGTAAAGAAATCACTCTAGATTTCTGGTTCTCAAAGATCAGTTCTGCCTCTTGCTCTTCTGAGAGTATCAGCGTCCTTCCAAGAGGCAGAGGAACCCACAGGAAGATTACAGTTGGAACTTCCCCTAAATAAACTTAAGGTCATCTCAAAATACGGCCTGCAGACTTGGTTTGTGTAAGAACGGTAAACTGAAGATGCCACAGAGGGTTTCCAACTAGGTTTTATTTTAGTTCCAATATTATCAGCAATGATACAGGAGTAATTCAGGCTAATATACCACCTTAAATACATCAGAGGAAAAACTCACTGTGTCAAGCACGTCTCACACGCCAGCAAATGAATGTAAAGACAGAAAACAAAGTTAGCAGCATTAAATTAAAGTGCTTTCTGCCACACTTCGGTCAGAGTCTTTCCCTCAGTGGGATACATTTAATTTTACTTATTGTATAAGAAACTCAAAATTCCATTCACTGCCCGGGGGCTACATTCAAAAAAATTCATGTTGAGTTATTCTAAATAAAAATATGTTTCCCCCCCGAAAAGCACAAAGTTCATTGGCATTGTGTGACGCTAATTCCTCCCGACACGCGGTGAAGTGGCCACCGTCTAGGCCTGGCAAAAACTCAGAACATCCCCCTGGCGTGTGCCCGTCTAGGCAGAGTCCAGCACTCGGTCCCACACGCCGTCCACTGAAGGTCTGAAGGACAGGCGGGCACCTGGAGCAGATGCCACCCGCGTGGCTGCCCACCGGTAAGCAGAGGCCACCAACTCATTTCCCGGAAGCTGGGGGGCGGGGGCGGGGGGATTCAAGAGGACAGGCCCCACCCCTCTGCCCGAGCCCCACCTCTTTCTGGGAGAGCTAACGTAGCTGGTTTCTAGGAAGGTCTCCGACCCGAGCTGCACAGGCTGCCTGCCCCAGTTAACACCTTGGAGACAGGAACCTGCCCCCCACTCCAACCAGTAACAATCCCAAACTCAACAGGAAACATTTCTCAAGGTCACCGCGAGGCCAGATGAGGGGAAGAGGCTCTGGGGGTCAGGGAGGGTGACTGCCGGGTTTCCCACGCTGTCTCTCGGCCAACTGCAGCCTCACCGGCGCAGGAGACTCAGTCCAGGGGGCTGACTGGTGGCCAAGGACAGCCTGGGCCGAGGCGGGGGGCATAACGGGGATGCAGTCAAGCTAACCGTGTGAACTCTCAGAGCCCGTGAGCCCCTCACAGGGCAAGGTCAGAGGGCCCTGCTCCCCGTGGACTCCACAATTCTCCAGCCACCCTGGATGGGGTGGCCCCCTCCCTCCACCATCTTGCCTTCTGCTACATCCTTTAACGTTCTGGACCAAACCACCTATGATCAATAACAAAACCGGACAACACAGGCTAAAGACTGAAAACAGGACAGGGGACGCAGTAAAGAAAAGGGAGGCCAAGCTCCTCCTCATCGTGGTACCAGCTACCTGCTCTCTGCATGCGCCCCCTCCCCTCAGCCACCGACCCTCCCCCAGCCTTCCGCAGGATCTCTCCCGCAGTATCTCTCCCGCCACCTTATGGCACAAGGCCCTGTCTCGGCCTAAGCCCCACCCCCACGACGCGTGGGAACCACTCTGCCAGCGGGGCGCAGCGCCGAAGCCGAAGCCGCAGGGCCTGATGCGCAGGCAGCAGCCCCGCTGGGAACGTGCTCCGGTGCGATCCAGGGAGAAGTCCACCTCCCCGGGTGGCCCTTCTCTGCGGGTGAAGAGTGGGTGCAGAGCCGCCACGTGCGAGGTCAGGATGAGCGTCGCCGAGGTCGGGGTCTGCCCGATGCCCTCAGGGGCACCGGCAGATCCCAAGACCCCGTCAAGCATTCGGATGGATCACCATCAAGCGCAGCTGACAAAGCAAAGACTCGATTCCTCGGTACCGTGCTGCCCATGCTCATCAGTAACAACAAAAAAAGTCTCCTTTTAGGGGTACGAGCCTGAAGATCTTCCTGCAACGGCAGGCAAATGGGGGGAACTAGCGTTTAAGGGGCTCAAAATGGTATGAGACGGGGGTGCTTTCGTTCTCACGGTGGCAGCAGCGGCCGGAGCTGCTGGGGGCCCTCCCCGCGGCCCGGCGCCAGGCCACCCACTATCTGCTGGGCTGCAGGTACTGGTGCGTGAACATGTTGAGCTCGCTGTCCAACCAGCCGGCTTTGTTCCTGTGGGGAAAGGGTTACTTTGTAGTGCGAACAGCTGCCAGCAGGTGACACACAGGGTACAGTTAGAAGGACACCCAACTCATCGCCTCACTGGCTCTTCTAATAACCCCCCACCTCACAGAGGAGGGACAGAGGCCCAGAGAACTCCCATAACTTCCTACAATCGCGATTAATCGGCAGTGGAGCCCAAAGTCAGGCCCGTCTGACGTTCAAGCGCTGTGGTGGCCTCACCTGACCAGGGCAGGCCCCCAAATGGTTCGGAAGTCAGTTTTCCTGCCTGTGGGTGAGAGGCTGAGTCACGGGATAAGGGGCCCTTACAGGGTCACCCTGTCCCTGTGGGCGATGAGCAGCAGAGACGTCGTCCACCACACACACACCCCGTGAGGCGACCCAGAAACTGACTAGCCCAGGGGTGGGCGGGGAGGGCACATCTGCAATGTCAGTGAGGGAAAGTCCACTATTTGCCCAGAGGGCTGGCACTGACGTCAGGGGCGGGGGCAGGAAGCGCAGGGTCCCCGGGTGCTGATGTTATCTCGGGCTGTGCGGGCTGAGGACCTTTGCAGCGCGCTCTTTGGCTCAGCTCTGTGGCTCTGTCATGAAATCCTGCTCCATTTAACAGATGAAAACAGTGAGACATAAGAAAGCTCAGTGATCTGCCCAGAACCCAGGCCTCCGGCTCCTTAGACTGATCCCTCCAGCAAAGCGCAGACAGAAGCTCCGACTCTCCACAGGGAGCCCGCAAGCACCAGTGCGCACTCTGCCCGTCACCAGCTGCCTGACCAGCTTTCTGACGGGTAACCATGCCAACGTGGCCCCTTCCCTGGGCTCAGAGAGAAATGGAGTAAAACGCGGGCGGGTCCAGTCCAGAGACCCCGTGCACGGTAGTCGGTGAAAGACCATCAAGTGCAGGGTGTCCCGGGCGCTGAAGCTGCACATACCTGGGCCCTCTACTCCAGGCCTCGCTGCTGCCTGTGGGGCCCCAGACAAGTTACCTAACTCCTGGAGGCCCCAATTTCCCCTTTAGAAAATGGAGATGGGGGCGCCTGGCGGGCTCAGTCAGTTAAGCATCCAATTTCAGCTCAGGTCATGATATCAAAGTTTGTGAGTTCAAACCCCTCATGGGGCTCTGTGCTGACAGCCCGCAGCCTGGAGCCTGCTTCAGAGTCTATGTCTCCCTCTCTCTCTGCCCCTCCCCCGCTCACACTGTTTCTCTTGCTTTTGAAAATAAATAAACGTTTAAAAAATTAAATTAAAAAAAAAGAAAGAAACCAGAGATGGAGAACATGGCCCTGAAGGGACGCTGACAGTTGAGCGGCACAGTGCCCGTCAAGTGCCCGAGATGCCACTGAAGGAGAAGGTGCCCTGAGTGGTCACTTCATGGTCCCTACCGCTTGGTTCCTCTGCCACCACCGAGGTCCTGACTGAAAGCGTCTGCAGGGCAGTGACCCTATATCTTGTTGAACCTCTGGCGCTGGCACCGTATCTGGCGCCCAGCAGATGCCAACCAACATCTAACGCGGAGTGAAGTTCATGTCCACGCAAGACACAGACAAGCAGCCAAAAATACCACTGCGCCCGGCCGCACACAGCACCCACTGCCTCTGGCCTCCCAGGGCACCCTCACCTGAGCAGTTTGGCTTTGCTCTGAAGTGAATTAAGAACCTCGATTTTCTTGTTCATGGCAGCAATCTCCTGCTCCAGGTTCTCCCGGGTCACGTCAACTTGCTGGCACAGATGAGCAAAGGTCCCGGACAGTTCCCTGAGTGGGAGAGAGTCGGGATCAACGGGGTCAACATGGCTGGTTTGCAGAACACAGTCGTTGGCTAAATCCGACCAGCCTGCTGCTGGCGGCTCTGCCCCGTACCTCCCGGGGCGGCGGAATCTTCCCCACCCACTGCCGAGACCACACACGCCACACGCGCTCAGCACCACCACGGTGAAAGAGCCAGGAGCACACTGCCTTGGGCACCCAGGCCAGGAATCAGATCTCGGCTCTGGCGCTAATCACCAAGTGGCAGGGGGGAAGGGACCACTCCTTGAGCCTCGGTCTCCCCATCTGGAAAAAGGAGATGCCAGCACAATGTCTACTTCAAAGGGCTCACAGAGAAAAATGAAAAACTAGGTGCAAGCAAAGGGCCCAGCACGCGGCAGAATGACGCAGGCGGGTCGGCACCCCTCCCGCCCCGACCCACCAAGCCAAGCAGCCTGGGCCCCTGCTGTCCCAAACTGTGCCGGGAAGCCGGGACTGGAGCCAATTTCAAAGCTCTGCCTATAAATCTTTAAAAATCACTGCAAGTAACATCTGCATCTGCCCACACCTTCCTTCCTTGGGGGAACACAGGCCTGGACACAGGCTGTCCCTGGAAAGAGCGCTCTCCCCATCCCTGGTCCCAGAGCCGACACTGCACGGCCAAAGGCCAGTGTCAGATGGTGCTCGGGATCCAGCGGTTCCCAGGCCAGGTCCAAGGGAAGCCAGAGGGAAGTCCTGAACCACAGGAGCCGGCGCCGGGCCCTCAGCGAGGGGGGTGGGGATCCACTCACTGCTGGACTTGGTGGCTGCAGTTGGAGCCGGTGTAGCTGATGATGAGCTGCAGCTTCTCGCTGGCATACTCTACAAACTGACGCTTGAAAGCCCTCTCCTTGGCCTTGGTGGTCCAGGTGAGACGCTCGTAGACGTAGAGGAGGCCATAGAGCCCAAAGGACAGGGCGATGAGCCGCCAGCCCACCGCCTTCCACACCTGCAGAGGCAGAGCGACAGCTGATGTGGGCTCTCTGCCACCCCATTGCCTCTCCCAAGGGCCCCAAAGGGCCTTTGTGTTTCTCCTCAGAACACCTCTTTCCACATCTCTTTGACCCCACTGAGGCTAGAAAGGCAGGAACCATCTCTAATTCAGAAATGGGGTGTCTTATTGTTGGCCACACAAGAAGACTTGTGCTAAGGAAGTGGGGGTAGGGGGGTAGCAGTTAGGGGAGGTAGGAGGTAGGGGAGGGTACGTGGGGGTTAGGGGAGGTTGGGGCAGGGGAGGTAGGGGGGAGGGGAGGGGAGGTAGTTTTCTTTTGTGGTTACTTTTGAGAGACCACCTGATGGAAGGTACAACCGAAGGAGTCCCTTTGTGATGTTTTCTTTGAGGCTCAAGGCGTTGAAAGACACCAGCATGGGAATGACAAACTCGGTCCTGTGTGCCGTGTGGTGACTGTGCCTTGGAAATGGCTGTGGGACCCAGGGCCGGGGGGGGGGGGGGG